>NC_136265.1:157413864-157441364 GCF_964187855.1 Myxine glutinosa | reverse complement strand
GCGCTGAGAGGAGGGAGACGGTTCCACCAGAAGGAGAGGAGCAGGTGTGACCGAGCCAGCGCGTGACGTCTACAGCATCAGCAGCGTCGACGCGACCGAGGGTTTTCCCGCCAAAAACGCGAAGAATTGGGAGCTGCTACCTCCAGCCCTGCCGGTTGCAGGGACCTGACCCTGCCTCCCTCTCCAGCAACCCACCTCCGCCATCCCTGCCTGCAATTTCCCCCGTGTAAGTGTGAACGTCGTCTGTCTTGAATGTTGTCCTGGGGTTAAGTAAATTGAATAGTATAAGTTAACGATTCACTGTGTGACTGCTTCTTCCATCCATTGCTTGTAAATAACTTTGGTCGCTCCTTCTTTTTGCTTGTGTGTGTATAATAAATCTGTTCTTCCTCCGTACTCTGTCTTCTTCTCTTTTCCTTCTCTTTCGGTCGCTTTAGAGGTTTCCCGATTGAATATCTGTGGTGCGATCTGGTCAACGTTGGGGGAGTCGGGCCAATCGGGGATCCTGTAATGGTTGCGGTTGGACCGTCCGCTCGGCCCATCATAACATCTAAACCGTGATCCGTAACAATTGGTGTCTGGGAGTGGGATTCGAGGCCCGAACCAAATTTTTAAAACGTGGAGAAAAAAAAAATTTGGGTCAAAATTACGAGCTGCCGAAATTTTGTTTTATAAAACCCGAATTTTGAGATCGCGCCATGGACAATCAAGGCGATCGGATGTCGGTGGGGGAGATAGACGGGTTAGGGGTAACCCAGGACTTAGGGGAAGAAGGGGAGGAGGAGAGCAATGAGGAGGCGGTTGAGGGGGTACCAGACGCACAAAATAGCGTCCTCGCGCACGAGGTTGCGGGCGCGCAAAATGGCGCCTCGCACATGGCTGCGGCGGCCGCACCCGCTGCACAAGTGGGAGGGATGGCCCAAATGCAGGCCCTCATGGAGCAATTTATGGTACAAATGCAGGCGTCCCTCAACCTGCAGAAGGACGATATGAGGGCTAATAGTGAGCAAATGAGGGCTGATAGTGAGCGATTGGGTGAGCGATTGGAGGGCCAAATGGGGGTAATGGGGAACCGGATGGATGCTCAGGGTGAGCGATTGGAGGGCCAAATGGGGGTAATGAGGGACGAAGCGAGGGGTACCGGTGAGGGGTTAGACAAGAAATTTGGGAAGTTAGACAATAATTTTGAGGAGTTAGACAATAAATTTGGGAAGTTAGACAATAATTTTGAGGGGTTAGACAACGGGATAAAAGAGGTGAAAATGGGTTAATGGGGTTAGAAAATAGGATGGAGGACAAATTGCGGGAAATAGGGGAACAATCTGCCAGGGAAATCAAACGAATGGGGAACCAGATAGAGGAGGTGCAAATCGGGTTAGAAAGTAAACTGGATGCTCAGAGGGATGAATTGGGACAGATGAGGGTGGCATCTACAAAAGAGATGGAGGAGATACGACGAGGTGTAAGTGAGGAGGTTTCGGGGCTACGCGAGGAGGTAAAGCGAGGTGAGAAGCGTATGGAGAAAGAGGTGAGAAATAATACGGCTAGGTTACAGGGGGGAATAGAGGATCTGACGGAGGAGGTGGAACAGCTGACAGAGGGACAAACGGAGTTAGTGGAGCAGGTTCAAAGGAACACTGCAGTACTCGGAGGGTTAAAGGCGACACAAAAAGAAATTAAAAACGAATTAATAGCGACACAGAGGCAATGCCAGATGGTACGTGAGGGACTGACAATGAGGGTGGACGAGGTGACAGAGATAATGGAGACAAAGGACCGGCAGGTGAGGATGCACATAGAGACGGTCACGGTAGCCTTAGAGGACGAACTTGAGGAGACGCACCGGGAAATAAGAGAGGTGAAGCAAAAATTAGAGGAAGTGGAAGAAGAGGTGAGTGAAATTAAGAAGGGATGGACAGAAATTAAGAGAGAAATAAGGGAGGAGGTAATGGAATATGTACAAGGTCTGTGTTCAAATCATGATGAGGTGCTCACTAACCAAATAAAAAGTTTGCAGGTGGCAGAGGAGGTGCGACGACGAGGTACGGAGGTGAGTGGCAATGTATATGATGTGAGGAAAGCTTCAGTCGGCTTGGGGATTGGTGTGGATCCGGGTGTTCGTGAGAGGCCGTTGGTGAAGTGTGTGACAGGTCTGGTGTGCGAAAAAAGAGGTGTGCGAGAATGTCCGACCATGGGGTGTGTGAGGAAAAAGTGCACGCCGAGGAGTGAGTGTGCCGTCAAGAGTGAGTTGGTCGAAGCGCGTGTGCGAGGGAGCACATGGAAGCGCGTAGTGAGGAGTGTTACAGAGGATGTAACGGGAGAGTGTGCCGTCAAGAGTGAGTTGGTCGAAGCGCGTGTGCGAGGGGGTACATGGAAGTGCGGTGTGGTGAGTGTTACAGAGGATGTAACGAGAAAGTGTACGCCTGTGGTGAGTGTTACAGAGGATGTAACGGGAGAGTGTGCGCAAGAGTGTGCGCGAGAAAGGTGTGTAACGGACGGGTGCATGAGGAAAGAGTGCGCTGTCGAGAGTAAGGGTGAGTGCGCTGTCAAGAGTGGAGGTGAGAGTAGTAAGAGTGACACGGAGCGTGAGTTGGTTGTGACAGGTGAGCGAGGATGTACACCTGGAATGGAAGGATGCACACCTCGAATGGTAGAGCGTGTGTGGGAATGCACACTTGAGTTGGTCGTGAGGCACGTGGTTGGGTGTGCGAGTGAACGCACACCTGTGATTGTCACAGAGGAGGTGACCGAGGAAGGGGCGCGAAGAGGTGTGTTGGTGAGGTGTGCGAGCGACGAATGTGTGCCAAGGTGCTCGGTGGTCAGGTGTGTGACCAAGTCTGTGAGCGGAATGAGTGTACCGAGGTGTGTAAGGAAAGGTACGAGGAGCATGGGAACAGCTGGAGGTATGAGCAAGAAAGGGGTAGCGTATGCGTGTAAGCATGCAGGTGAGGCATCGACGGTAACCGGGTTAGCGGTTAGAGCGACTTTTAGCCGAATCGGGCCCTCGGTGCGTGCCGGGCTTCGCGTGCCGCGAGAACCAGCGGGGATCCGAGCCACGGCGGGTTCGAAAGGACCGCCGTACGCGATCCACGCTGTGCCTCGCTTGGAACGGCCGCGTCCGGGCTCCACTAGGCGGAGCGGGCAGCCCGATAGGAAGGGTCGTCATGGCGACCACTTTCTATTGAGACGTTCCGGCAGGTCGAGATCGGGCAATTGGATGGCTCCGCGCCGAGGTGGTGCGTGGGATCTCGGCACGGGTAAGCCCCCGTCCCTGCACCGAGTGCCGGACGCATCCAGCCGCCGGCACCAAAGAACCCGCGTTCATTGCTCGGCTGTACGAAGCCGAGCTTTAGAAGGGAATTGGCGCACCGAGAGGATCTAATAAGTAGACGGGTGATGAGGATAGTGTTTTGGCCCCGAAATTAGAAAAAAAAGGCAAAATTTGATGATTGGTACGGTGATTAGCGGTAAATGGCAAATTTTTGATTTGTTGGATTTGGACGAGCGAAATTGATAGGACCTCCCCGATGTGGTGGGATGGCAAATCCACCATCCCTCACAACGAGGGGGGCAAATGCGCTATAGATTATGGGGTGTATGGCAGTGAAAACTAGCCCGGGTGGGTTAGGATATTGTGTGTAGGGATCTAGCGAATATGACATTAGGTGACGTTAAGGTTAGTTAGTGACAAGGATACCTGTAGTGGGGACGCAGGTAGATTAGTGAGGATGATAATGACGTGGGAGCGCAATAGTTTAAAGGGACGACTGGGAAGCGCAAGTTTCAGGGGGGAGTAGTTAGATGAGATGATGCCGTGTGTTTGAGAATTGAACAGGTGTGATTGCACAGGTGTGCAACTGAACAGGTGTATGGAGCAGTGTATGAGTGAGTGATGGTGATGTGTATTGTGATGACCAAATGGTCCAGGAAGAAAGGAGGGTGCAGGTGGCACCAGGTGTGAGGGCACAGGTGTGCAACAACAGGTATGGAGAATGGTAGTGTGGAATAAATGGAGTATTGGAATGGATGGTCGTGGAGTGAGTATGGTGGAAATTGTGGAGTGGAGTGGATGGTGCGAAGGTGTGAATGGGGGAAGAGTGGACCCCCATCACGGATACCCGGGGCGGGTAGAGTAAGTGTTAGGTAGAGGGTATAGGTAAATTGTGGTTGGATATTGGCATCTGTGGTGCGGGTGAAAGAATGGTCTTTGGATGGGTGCATTAGTGTTGTGGAAATGGCTGGGCGTGTAGCCTGTTAGTGTGTGTAGTTGGTTGGGCGCTCCACCACTGTGAGGATGTCGGCCAGGTGAGGCCGCAGGTGGGCTCTGGGAGCCGGTAGTAGTTGTTGTGGATGGGGCCCGAGGATCCGGAGGACGGACCCGGGTAGCCCAGTGCCAGAGGGCACCGAGTGGGGTGACAGAGCCAGAAGGTGCTTTCCCCAGTTAGATAGGTTAGGGTGAGGAGCTAGGTAAGCTCGGGTGGCAACTACAGTGGTGGAGGTGTGCAGGTGGGTAGACCTGCTGGGAGAGCTACACGTCACAGCCCAGAAATTGTGCAAGGGCACCGGGAGATGAATCGGGGGAGTGAGACCCCAAATTGAGAAGCACCACAGTTTGGTCAATGGGAATTGGTTTTTAGAACCCATAGTGTAAGTTGGCCAATGGATTGGCAGGGAGAGACCCTGGGTAGTGTAAAGTGTGTTAAAGTCATTTAGAGGATAGTTAGGATTGGAGTCTCCTCGCACCATCTGCATCCACTCACCTGAGGTGACAGGAACTCCACACCATGCCATGTTTTGATTATTTTTTACTGTGCAAATGTTTGGATTGTGAGACGCATCATGACGTGGGTGTGACATTGTGCTTGATGTTCCATCTCTTCCTCCTTATGAGGATTGATGACGAATTGGGTGATGGCAAATTTTGGATAGTGGGATTGTGGAGACGAATTTGGTAGGGGAAATAAGGGGAAGACGTGACAGTAGCGACGGATTTGTAAAGGTGTAAATTGTTGTAAATATGGGGTAAGGGCAAGGGTAGGGTAGGTGACAGGGGGGGTGACGTACGGTAGGGACGAGTTTTTCTCACTTCGCTCTCCGTACGCACTTCACCCTGCATTGCCTTTATTGACGTGTACCCTTGTGACCTTACCCCTCGCTCATTTGTCTTCCCCCCTTTTGTCTCCCACTTGAGGACCTGTGCGCCATTGGGCGCCGAGGGGAGCGTGTGTGAGGTGGCCATTGTGCGCACGAGATTCCCAGAACCAGCATGCATTGCGTTGATGTACCACTTTATGGACCGCTGTTCTGCGGCCAAGTACCACTTGATGGACCCCAGGTTCTGGGGCAGGGCACCTCTGTTGGAGACCGGCCATAGTGGCCAGGGAATCTTGCTTGCGGACCTCGGTAAGGTGGCACCTATGCCAAACAGGTGGACCACCCTTAGTTGGCCCCTGAGGCCCTAAATAAAAATGAACACAAGTTGTGCTTTTTATTATTTCCAAGTAGGCCGCATGAAGCCAGAAGACGTCGGGAAGAACATCGGCCCAGCAGAGAAAGAGAAGACCACCACCAGTTGTTTTGTTGTGTTTATTATAAACCGTGGTGACTGTGCACCGAGTGGTGCTTTTGGTGCTTTGTGGTGCTTTTGGTGCTTTGTGGTGCTTTTGGGTGCTTTGGTGGTATTGGTACTGGTGCATCGATGCAATGCGTGCTGTCTCCTCCCTCCCAACAGGAATTTCTTTTTCTTGTTCCCTAAAAAGAAAAAAAAAAAAAAACACAGGTCCTGGGTTGCGTTGTAAATAAGAAATAACATCATTGTAAATAATGCTCCCCACCGTAAATGTATAGTTTGAGAACAATTCCGTAATTCGGTTAGCTGTGGGCTTGAGTCTGTTAGACAGGGTGCAATGCAATAGGGGGACATACTTATTTGTGTTTTAAGATTGTCACACTCAGGGTCAGGTTAATTGTAGAGGGAATTACACCTACGTGTCACACTAAGTTAAAGTTTTGTAGGCCCGACTACGGGCCTGAAGAAAGGAGGGTGCAGTGTAACGGTTTTGAGAAGTGTAACGGTTTTGAGAAGTGTAACGAATTTGAGAAGTGTAACGGTTTTTGAGAAGTGTAACAATTTTGGAGAAAGTGTAACGAATGTGAAAAGTATGGTTTTGTTGTGTGTAACACCCTCGTAATGTAAATAATGGTCGCAGCCATCCTCCTAGTTAATTCCATGAAACTTACACACAGGCCACGATATATCTTTTTAAATAGTTTATTTCCTTATTCCATGTAGGCTAAATATGTGTTTCCCACTAGATTGACTCTGCATTGTATCAAACGAAATAAGCGTAGGCCCCTTTCAATTTCCCCAATCATCTCCGCTCCCCCAAAGTTCCTTTCAAAAGCGGTGCGAGTGGTGTTCAATCCAGCAAGCTGCCATTGCCCATGTGCTCATCTCGGAGAAGAGGGGGGTAGGAGCCGCCAACTCACAGGCGTGGCACGTCGTCATGCTCAAAGGAGGAATCAGACAGCCCTAACAGCCAACCAGCACCGCGGTTAGCGACCCGGTAGGCGTGCCCTCGCAGCTGGCGGCTTGATTCCGCCCCGAGTAATAAAAGCGACTGGAAGGGACTGCTTCGGGAGATGACATGAGGGAGGACATGAGAGATGAGCTGTGAGCGGTGAGCTGTGAGATGAGAGACGCTCCAAACCAAAAAGGAGAGATACTTGGAGAGGAGAGAGACGCGCTGAGAGGAGGGGGATGGCTCCACCAGAAGGAGAGGAGCAGGTGTGACCGAGCCAGCGCGTGACGTCTACAGCATCAGCAGCGTCGACGCGACCGAGGGTTTTCCCGCCAAAAACGCGAAGAATTGGGAGCTGCTACCTCCAGCCCTGCCGGTTGCAGGGACCTGACCCTGCCTCCCTCTCCAGCAACCCACCTCCGCCATCCCTGCCTGCAATTTCCCCCGTGTAAGTGTGAACGTCGTCTGTCTTGAATGTTGTCCTGGGGTTAAGTAAATTGAATAGTATAAGTTAACGATTCACTGTGTGACTGCTTCTTCCATCCATTGCTTGTAAATAACTTTGGTCGCTCCTTCTTTTTGCTTGTGTGTGTATAATAAATCTGTTCTTCCTCCGTACTCTGTCTTCTTCTCTTTTCCTTCTCTTTCGGTCGCTTTAGAGGTTTCCCGATTGAATATCTGTGGTGCGATCTGGTCAACGTTGGGGGAGTCGGGCCAATCGGGGATCCTGTAATGGTTGCGGTTGGACCATCCGCTCGGCCCATCATAACATCTAAACCGCGATCCGTAACAATATATACGTAGTGTGTTCAAAAAGTATCCGTCCTTTATTTTTCGTGCGTAAAAAAAAAGAACCTAGGGAGGCGTTGATTGGTGCACGTATGTAGGTGATCCTAATGCACACGCGAGAATTTTTTCCCACCTGCAGACGCTGTCATTCGACGGCAGACCGCCGATGAGCGAGGACATGTAAGTGAGCGCCGTCGGATTTTCGTTTTTGTCAAAATGACGGAAAAACTTGAACAACGCCACTGCATCAAATTTTGTGTTTTTTGGCCTCGGGGATGTTGGATGCTTCCATTGTGATGACTGCAACTTGGTTTCTGGGTCATACCCATAAACCCAGGACTCATCGCCAGTGATCACTGTGTTGAGGAAGCTGGGATCGCTGTTCACAGTCTCCAGCATGTCCTGTGCGATCTCCAAACGGAGTTGCTTCTGCTCAATCGTTAGCAGCTTTGGTACGAACTTCGCTGAGATTCTCCTGAAGCCCAAATCCTCCTTCATAATGGAATGAACGGTGTTGAATCTTGCGGATCGTTTCCACTTGGGAATCGCCAAGCTTTACACAAAATTTGATGCAGTGGCGTTGTTCAGGTTTTTCCGTCATTTTGTCAAAAACGAAAATCCGACGGCACTCACTTACAGTCCTCGCTCATCGGCGGTCTGCCGTCGAATGACAGCGTCTGCAGGTGGGAAAAAATGCACGCGTGTGCATTAGGATCGCCTACATACGTGCACCAATCAACGCCTCCCTAGCTTCTTTTTTTTTACGAACGAAAAATAAAGGTCGGATACTTTTTGAACACAGTAGTATATATATATATGTCAGAATTTTGAACGAGGTACAAATCCCCAAAAACACACATTGATTGCTTTAAACCTATATAACTTTGTCCCAAATGTTCTGAATTAGTACATTTAGGTGTCATCTTGTAGAACACAATCACGGCTTTCAGAAAATGTATAGTGTTATATACGTTTTATCAATTATCTACATGTTATAAGCCTCTGAACCTCAAAACATGGTGGAAAAGGGCATTTTAAAAAGTATTTCGTTACCCTTCTGTAGAAGTAGAATTTCTACTTTGTTCTACTACTAAAACTTCAAGAAACTCGTTTTAGCAAAATCAATGTTTTATTCACTTTAGAGAATTTGTTGTATACTAAGCCGAGATCTTTAATGAGTCTTTGTTCCAGTCTTTGTTGAAGCTCGTTCGGTAGGTCTTTGTTGAAGCTCGGTCTGTAGGTCTTCAGAACTTCACAGTCGGTCTCCCAGTTTCACTCAACTCCAATCGCAACTTTCTCTTGGTTATAAAGGACCAAACTCCTTTGATGTCACGGAGCATGCAGGGTCAACCCAGGGGTTAATACCCCTTGGGACATGAGAGCCTGCAAGCGTCTCTGGTTCCTTTATCAAAAAAGCCTTATTTAGCCATAGTTTGGGATAGAAAGCTAAAAGTGCTTCATACCCCTTTGAGAGGTCACTTTCGTATGACCTGTCTGAGGGGGAATTTTGCCCATGGTTAAAACTGTCAGAGAGGTGACAGATGCATTTTCTAGCCTGTGTTCAGTGGACTGAACATAGGCTATTTTTGATTAGACACAGATGGCAGTCCAAGAGCGTTACACATTCTGTTCCTTAAATTAACTCTCTCTTGACCACCTGTTAGCTTTTTAACAGAGGCTAAATAATTCAAGAGGATTCACAGTTTTACCAAACTGCACCACAGAGCATATTTACACCAGATCACATTCTGTAGTTTTAACAATATGGTCAATATGAATATTTTATTCCACAACACCTTCAAAGCCATGCATTCATTATAAAAGCCTTTTTCAGATACTTTTCACAGCTGGAATAAAAGTAGATCTATATAACTACTCTACTGAATGTGTTTTTGTGTTACTCATGTCAGTTCCTGAATCACAGCTCCTCCTCATATAGGATGAAGCAGATGAACCGTAACGTAAGAGATATTTATATAAGCCCTGTTTAACACATATCAGGGTGTTCCATAGTTCTTCTTTAGGGCGCAACAAACAGCACTTATACGTATGTATTAACTCTGTAAAAATCATTGACCTCCTTTGTTTCTCTGAGACACAACAAGCTTGAGTGTGAATTTAGAAACCATAACGGTCTCTTACGTTACGCACCGGTCATGCTTCCTGTAAGCCAGGTAAGTGCATATCGAAGTGAAATATACCATCAGACCATCACATTAGCTTGAATTCTATGCCATTTCAAAAGATCGGGAGGCTCCTGGTGCGTTAAGTACGCAAAACTAGCCGAAACAGCATCTTCGGGAAGAAGAGCGTTCCTCCATAACGTAAGAGACCGAAAACTTGTGGCGTGAAATGCCGACATAAGGGTACTTCCTGTTACCCGGCGTTTACATCCGGGTATTCAGCGAGTTACTCGCCGCGCGAAACAAGAAGTTTGGCGAAAGTTAGTCGTCGGTCTGGCGGGAGAAATCCAAAAAAATATCATACTTGAGATCGGCGTTGGACCCCATGGTCTCGTAAGTACTTGTCCAGGATGCCATAGATCCTCAAGACCTGGTTTATTTTGAGATTAATTCGTAGGAACATGTGAAAGTACTTGCCAAAATCGCCGTGAGTCGTTCTCGTTTCATGGCCGCCAATGGCGTGCGAGTTTGTACAGCGTCACGTACGAGACCCATAAATCGTAATGTACGAGAGGTTTATCGGAACATTAAACAAAGACCCGCAGTCCTGCATAAGCTTTGTACATGTCTTAATTATTGTATTCAACAAGAATATATGTTGTATTTGGTTGTAATGAGCTGTGTTGGATGACTGCCAACTGGTTTTGATGGGTGTCACATCAAGATCTTGCTGTCAGTCCCTCTAAATTTGGTGTCAATTTTCAGTTCATCATTGACTGTAGTACTTCATACATGTCCATATTTACAAATATCATATGGAAACAAACGATCCATAGCCTGAGAGTGCTTTGAGTGTATTTATGAGCTGTTTCATGATGTATTTTTGGATTTAGGGGCCTAATATTGTATTTCTCCGATAACGGTCTCTTACGTGACGCCACGATATAAAATCTCTTATGACAGTGTCAATTGTATTGCCATCCGAGTCTTTTCCCATCCGAGGATGCCATCCGATATTGCCATCTCGGTATTGCCATCCGAGTCTTTTCCCATCCGTATTGCCATCCGAGTCTATTGCCATCCGAGTCGAGTTTGAGATGTTTGAGTGGGTATTTAAATAGCTTGAATGCCAAGTAGGAGAAAAAAAGTACACATGACAAGTGGACTGCTATTTTGTATATAAAAAGGTATGATTCGTACTTTATTGCAAGTTTCGTTTGCTGGAGGAACAATATCCTTCTGATTTTTGATGGTTGTATGGAAATAAATCCATTTTGTTAGTAGCTAGAATGATTTGTTGGCTTGTGGTATTACCATAACGTAAGAGAGATTTATTTCTCAATTGATATTGAGCTATTTTCAAGACACAACCATAGATAACGCGGACGCCCAAACTGCAAATTTTCCAGTTAATTAACACATGTATTGTAGAGTACCTGAGTGCTTTTTGGAGGTTCTATTAAGTATATTTGCAAAATGACAGAAACTTGTCAAGAGTGGAATTTAAAAAACACAAGTTTGGGTGAAAACAACTGAAAAATAGCCAATATTTGTCGGTACATAAACCAGCATACATTTTGAGTAGGAACTTGAAACTTAAAACACAAGTAGATATATGTCTTGCCTATGTTTGGTACTTTGCTTATATGTTTAAATGCAGAAATGAAGCATTTGTGACGGAATGTTTACAAAGAGACCTTATTTTGGTCTCTTACATGATGCTAACAAGGGAGGGAAACTTTGACCATGAATAAAAACGGAACCTCTGGGCCGATCGGTGTCAGTTTGGCTGCGTTTGATAGCCCAGGCTTAGGGCTTTAAGGATATCAAGGTGATTTTTAGCTATTCCAAAAAAAATATTTTGGACCCTTGGGAGGCCCAAATGTACCTCGTTCAAAATTCTGACCCATATATATATATATATATATATATATATATATATATATATTATAATAGCCGTAGATGATTCTGTCTGTCTGTCTGTCTGTCTGTCTGTCTATCTGTTGGGTGTCTGTCCGGGGTGTGGCTTACTCGGTTTGCAGAGTAGCTCCACCCATAGCTCCACCCATTCTGGGAGAGGCTTCATATAATTATAAACAAATATCCACCATTTTATTAACTCGCATAGCTTTGAGGCCTGTTTTGTAGGCCCGTGGTGTCTTTCTCTCTCTCTCCCAGTTTTATTTCAAATCAAATTCGATATATCATTTCATTTTTCACAGTCGCTAACATAGTTTTAGACTCGGTTGAAAAAAAACGGGAAGAAAATCCGATGAAAGTTGCCCTTTATAGAACGAAATGAATTCTGAAACGCCTGTAACTTCAAGGCCATCGAGTCTCTCTCATGCCTTTATCTCCAATCTAACTCACCATATGATTTCATTTTTATCGATGGTTTTAGACTCGGTGTCAGCAATAATTGAGAACATTCCACACACGTGGGAAAATGCAGAGATATATTTTTAAAAATCGCGTCATGGTGTATCATACACCGCCCAACATGACACTGACGGCAACGTGTCGATATATATTAAAAATTCGCTTTTGCTTTTCCGTTAAGCTATATTACTTTTTCGTTTGATGACAGTCGTCACAAAAACGTCAACAATGATGCCGACATATATTTCTTCGTTTTTATTTCATTCAACATTATTATCCAGAAGTAAAATATGTTTCAGGAAATTACCGAGAGATATTTCTTCGTTTTTTAAAATTAGTTATGTGCGCATACACTTTAAATAGGTTTATTTGAAATCTTTAATTTTCCACAATATAATTTACTTGCCATTTATCATTTGATGATTACGAGACAAATTCCTCTTGAGGATCGTGACAATACATGCACTGCGTGGAAACTTCTATTTCCAAAATGAATGAGACGATCGATGAAGAACGCAGACTTGAACAGGATGTAGCAAGAAACGAATGAGACGGGCGAACGAGTCCATCGACGAACGTCAATGCAAACTTGCGGGGTCACCCGTGGGAATCCCACGGGCATGGATGTGTGTGACATTTCGACATATTGAGTTAGATGCTGCACATTCATTTTTACAAAATGGTTACTGGCAAGTCATCAGATCCAGAAATGGTGTAATGAACACAATTTATTTACGCGCAAGCACGAAAGCAAGACGGCCCGATTTCCGATTCCGACGGGCCGACGGGCGAGACGGGCCGATTTGGAGCAAGAAAAAGAACGAGACGGGAGAAAAACGAGAGAAACGAGACGGGGAAAGCCGATTGGAGAGGCGAGTGAGGAGCGATTGGAGAGGCGAGTGAGGAGCGATTGGAGAGGCGAGTGAGGAGCGATTGGAGAGGCGAGTGAGGAGCAATTGGAGAGGCGACTGAGGAGCGATTGGACAGGCGAGTGAGGAGCGATTGGAGAGGTGACTGAGGAGCGATTGGAGAGGCGAGTGAGGAGTGATTGGAGGGGAGTGTGAGGTGCGATTAGAGAGGAGTGTGAGGCGCGATTGGAGAGGAGTGTGAGGCATGATTGGAGAGGAGTGTGAGGCGCGATTGGAGAGGAGTGTGAGGCGCGATTGGAGAGGAGTGATTGGAGGGGAGTGTGAGGCGCGATTGGAGAGGAGTGTGAGGCGCGATTGGAGAGGAGTGTGAGGCGCGATTGGATAGGCGTGTGAGGGATTGGAGAGGAGAGGAGTGTGAGGGATTGGAGAGGTGAGGGATTAGAAAGGAGAGGAATGTGAGGGATTGGAGAGGAGAGGAGTGCTAGGTGGAGAGAGAGGAGAGTGTCAGGTGGAGACAGGAGAGTGTCAGGTGGAGAGGAGTGAGGGGTCACATATTATGCGAAATAAATAAATTGTGTTCATTACAACATTTCTGGATCTGATGACTTGCCAGTAACCATTTTGTAAAAATGAATGTGCAGCATCGAACTCAATATGTCAAAATGTCACACACATCCATGCCTGTGGGATTCCCACGGGTGACCCCGCTAGTATATATATATTATAATAGCCGTAGATGATTCTGTCTGTCTGTCTATCTGTTGGGTGTCTGTCCGGGGTGTGGCTTACTCGGTTTGCAGAGTAGCTCCACCCATAGCTCCACCCATTCTGTGAGAGGCTTCATATAAACAAATATCCACCATTTTATTAACTCGCATAGCTTTGAGGCCTGTTTTGTAGGCCCGTGGTGTCTTGCTCTCTCTCCCAGTTTTATTTCAAATCAAATTCGATATATCATTTCATTTTTCACAGTCGCTAACATAGTTTTAGACTCGGTTGAAAAAAAACGGGAAGAAAATCCGATGAAAGTTGCCCTTTATAGAACGAAATGAATTCTCAAACGCCTATAACTTCAAGGCCATTGAGTCTCTCTCACGCCTTTATCTCCAATCTAACTCACCATATGATTTCATTTTTATCGATGGTTTTAGACTCGGTGTCAGCAATAATTGAGAACATTCCACACACGCGGGAAAATGCAGATATATTTTTAAAAATCGCGTCATGATGTATCATACACCGCCCAACATGACACCGACGGCAACGGGTCGACATATATTAAAAATTCGCTTTTGCTTTTCCGTTAAGCTATATTACTTTTTCGTTTGATGACAGTCGTCACAAAAACGTCAACAATGATGCCGACATATATTTATTCGTTTTTATTTCATTCATCATTATTATCCGGAAGTAAAATATGTTTCAGGAAATTACCGAGAGATATTTCTTCGTTTTTTTTAATTAGTTATGTGCGCATACACTTTAAATAGGTTTATTTGAAATCTTTAATTTTCCACAATATAATTTACTTGCCATTTATCATTTGATGATTACGAGACACTTCCTCTTGAGGATCGTGACAATTCATGCGCTGCGTGGAAACTTCTATTTCCAAAATGAATGAGACGATCGATGAAGAACGCAGACTTGAACAGGATGTGGCAAGAAAACGAATGAGACGGGCGAACGAGTCCATCGACGAACGTCAATGCAAACTTGCGGGGTCACCCGTGGGAATCCCACGGGCATGGACGTGTGTGACATTTCGACATATTGAGTTAGATGCTGCACATTCATTTTTACAAAATGGTTACTGGCAAGTCAACAGATCCAGAAATGGTGTAATGAACACAATTTATTTACGCGCAAGCAAGAAAGCAAGACAGGCCGATTTCCGATTCCGACGGGCCGACGGGCGAGACGGGCCGATTTGGAGCAAGAAAAAGAACGAGACGGGAGAAAAACGAGAGAAACGAGACGGGGAAAGCCGATTGGAGAGGCAAGTGAGGAGCGATTGGAGAGGCGAGTGAGGAGCGATTGGAGAGGAGTGTGAGGAGCGATTAGAGAGGCGAGTGAGGAGCGATTGGAGAGACGAGTGAGGAGCGATTGGAGAGGCGAGTGAGGAGCGATTGGAGAGGAGTGTGAGGAGCGATTGGAGAGGCGAGTGAGGCGCGATTGGAGAGGAGTGTGAGCAGCGATTGGAGAGGCGAGTGAGGAGCGATTGGAGGGGAGTGTGAGGCGCGATTGGAGAGGAGTGTGAGGCGCGATTGGAGAGGAGTGTGAGGAGCGATTGGAGAGGAGTGTGAGGCACGATTGGAGAGGAGGGTGAGGCGCGATTGGAGAGGCATGTGAGGGATTGGAGAGGAGTGTGAGGCACGATTGGAGAGGAGTGTGAGGCACGATTGGAGAGGAGTGTGAGGCGCGATTGGAGAGGAGTGTGAGGCGCGATTGGAGAGGAGTGTGAGGCGCGATTGGAGAGGAGTGTGAGGCGCAATTGGAGAGGAGTGTGAGGTGCGATTGGAGAGGAGAGTGAGGAGTGATTGGAGGGGAGTGTGAGGAGTGATTGGAGGGGAGTGTGAGGCATGATTGGAGAGGAGTGTGAGGCGCGATTGGAGAGGAGAGTGAGGCATGATTGGAGAGGAGTGTGAGGCGCGATTGGAGAGGAGTGTGAGGAGTGATTGGAGGGGAGTGTGAGGAGTGATTGGAGGGGAGTGTGAGGCGCGATTTGAGAGGAGTGAGAGGCGAGAGGAGTGTGAGCACGATTGGAGAGGAGTGTGAGGCGCGATTGGAGAGGAGTGTGAGGCACGATTGGAGAGGAGTGTGAGGCGCGATTGGAGAGGAGTGTGAGGCGCGATTGGAGAGGAGTGTGAGGCGTGATTGGAGAGGAGTGTGAGGCGCGATTGGAGAGGAGTGTGAGGAGCGATTGGAGAGGAGTGTGAGGAGCGATTGGAGAGGAGTGTGAGCAGCGATTGGAGAGGCGAGTGAGGAGCGATTGGAGGGGAGTGTGAGGCGCGATTGGAGAGGAGTGTGAGGCGCAATTGGAGAGGAGTGTGAGGCACGATTGGAGAGGAGGGTGAGGCGCGATTGGAGAGGCATGTGAGGGATTGGAGAGGAGAGGTGTGAGGCGCGATTGGAGAGGAGTGTGAGGCACGATTGGAGAGGAGTGTGAGGAACGATTGGAGAGGAGTGTGAGGCGCGAATGGAGAGGAGTGTGAGGCGCGATTGGAGAGGAGTGTGAGGCGCGATTGGAGAGGAGTGTGAGGCACGATTGGGGAGGAGTGTGAGGTGTGATTGGAGAGGCGAGTGAGGAGCGATTGGAGATGAGAGTGAGGAGCGATTGGAGATGAGAGTGAGGAGTGATTGGAGGGGAGTGTGAGGCGCAATTGGAGAGGAGTGTGAGGAGTGATTGGAGGGGAGTGTGAGGCACGATTGGAGAGGAGTGTGAGGCACGATTGGAGAGGAGTGTGAGGCGCGATTGGAGAGGAGTGTGAGGCACGATTGGAGAGGAGTGTGAGGCGCGATTGGAGAGGCGTGTGAGGGATTGGAGAGGAGAGGAGTGTGAGGGATTGGAGAGGTGAGGGATTGGAGAGGAGAGGAATGTGAGGGATTGGAGAGGAGAGGAGTGCTAGGTGGAGAGAGGAGAGTGTCAGGTGGAGAGAGGAGAGTGTCAGGTGGAGAGGAGTGAGGGGTCGCATATTATGTGAAATAAATAAATTGTGTTCATTACACTCTGTGATGAACGGCACTCTGTGACCGCCATTGCGGTGCAATGCTTTGTGGGCAAATCGTTTTTATGCCATGGTATGTCATATTTTGGACTTAACCACTCTTCATGACTGATCATGTGACATCTACACAATCATGGCTACCACCGAGACGGATCCTGGTTTCACGTGAGTAATATTTACCATATTTGCTCGATTTTTTGAAACCGATGCATGCAAATATCGTATCTATACCACACCTAAAATATTTTTTAGAAAGAATAAGCACATCTCCCCTTTGAAAGTGCCCCCTGAAGTGTGTCCAGGTGGAATTTCTAAGTCGTAGGTCTTAGCAACTCTCAGCAATCTTTTACCGCATGGATTTATCTCGAGTATTTACTAAACTGTGCTAAGTTGAAGTTGCGTACATATTTCAGCAGTTTCCAATGTAAATCGGTGTAATGTAACCTCCCCCCCTCCCCCTCCCCCTCCCCTCTCTGACCATCCCCCCTCCTCCTCCCTCCCCCCCTACCCTCCCCATCCCCCCTCCCCTTCCCCATCCCCCCCTCTTCTCCCCTCTCCCCCTCTTCTCCCTCCCCCAACCCTCTTCTCCCCTCCCCCCCATTCAGAGGGGAGGAGAGGGTGGGGAGGGGAGAAGAGGGGGGAGGGGAGAAGAGGGGGGAGGGGAGAAGAGGGGGGAGGGGATAAGAGGGGGAGAGGGGAGAAGAGGAGGGAGGGGAGGAGGGAGGGAGGGGGAGGAGGGAGGGAGGGAGGGGGAGGAGGGATGGAGGGATGGAGGGGGAGGAGGAGAGGGGAGAAGAGGCGGGAGGGGGAGGAGGAGAGGGGGGAGGGGAGGGGGGAGGTGAGGGGGGAGGGGAGGGGGGAGGTGAGGGGGGAGGGGAGAGGGGGAGATGGAGGGGGAGGGGGGAGGGGAGGGGGGAGTGGAGGGGGGAGGGGAGGGGGAGGGGGGAGGGGAGGGGGAGTGGAGGGGGAGGGGGGAGGGGGAGGAGAGGAGGGAGGGGGGAGGGAGAGGAGGGAGGGGGGAGGGAGAGGAGGGAGGGGGGAGGGAGAGGAGGGAGGGAGGAGGGAGAGGAGGGAGGGGGGGAGGGAGAGGAGGGAGGGGGGAGGGAGAGGAGGGAGGGGGGAGGGAGAGGAGGGAGGGAGGAGGGAGAGGAGGGAGGGGGGAGAGGGAGAGGAGGGAGGGGGAGGGAGAGGAGGGAGGGGGGAGGGGGAGGGAGAGGAGGGAGGGGGGAGGGGGAGGCGAGGGGGGAACGGCTAGCTTGGCAAGTGATAGCAGGCTTTTTACTTTTATTTTTACCTCAATGAGGGCTATATATATAGTCCGTGCTTGGAGCCTTCAAGTTCAACATAAAGTTTTTTAATGAAAAATAATGCAGATGTATAACAATCCACCAATGCAAGTTCAGAAATGAATGCAGATCCTTTACTTTGCGATACAAACGCAATTCCCGCCATTTCCACACACGATCGAGGCCTCCACAGTGACCACGCCTCTTCTTCCTCCTACAACTTCGTCTCACTTCTTTCACTCAAAATGCACGAAATTCTGCCGCATGAAATTATGTAGAGGCCTCGTCGGGGGGATATAAGGTAGATAAGGAAGGCGTTGTAACAGAAGAATCAAAATAAAAGTGGCAGAACATAAGGAAATGGTAGATATTCTGGACCCACAGCCAAACCTGAGAAACCATTGCAATACACCCCGAACGTCTAGCGCCGCCACAAACCACCATGGAATTGCAGCTGGCGCGGTTTTTTTTAAACCATTGATATTAAAATAAAACGTAGCCTAAAACCACCGGGATTTTATGCTGATTCCGAATCTGTGTCTAAAACTTTTCTCCGATGTGTAGTTCTTGAGTTATAAGTGGACATCCAGACAGACACGCGCGCACACACACACACACACACACACACACACACACACACACACACACACACACACACACACACACACACACACACACACACACACACACACACACACACACTCCTTTATATATAGAGATATATATATTGTTGCAGAACCCAACGTCGGCCTCTGTTCCCCTTATCGAGGGGGGATTAATCCCCTCGTCTATAACTAACCGACGTGGTCCCTAACGCTGCACAGCAACCCCCGAAGAGGCAGGTGCACAACCTCGTTCGTACCGCGTACAGATGTTAATTGCCGAGCGGTTTTAGCAACCGCGGCACAAACTATTAACAAGAACTAGACCCGATTCTTGTACGTTGGCCAAATCGTGCCACAGGTTTTCAATGGGGGAAAAGACAAGGACGAAACGGATGTAAAGGAAAGAAAGGCAAGGTAGGAAGAACAAATATAATTTATTACTAGCTATTATGTACAAGACCAAAAGAACCAAGGAGGAGGAAGGATAATAAAATAAATACAGTAGGATGGAAGAACCAGAAGACACAATGCAAATATTAGCTTACCTATAAACAGTCTTACTTAATCCCAGGGACAGGACAAAAGACAGACTACAAGCACACTTACATGGGGGATGATGACAGGAATGGCAGGAGGTGGATGGCTGAAGGGAGAGGAAGGTTCAGCTGGAACCGGAGCACGGTCAGGCCGGGAATGAGCAGCCGCTGCCCTTTCTCGATCAGCGCGTTCAGCAGTCGCCATTCCTTCGCAGCCACGCTCGGAACTGCCGTCAAAGCCCCGAAGCTGTGGTGGTTCAAGCTGCGATCGTTCAAAGCTCCTGCGTGCTGGTGCTTCGTGTGCTCTCCAAGGACTCCTCTCAAAATCGTCTCTCGCTCGTGGGGGGCGTGGCGTCACGGGTTCGCTCTCTGACGCATCTCTCCCTCAATCCTTCCCCACACACTTTTTATAAGGCCCGTCGCGATCAAGCCGCGCCACGCCCGTGATGGTGTCTCACCAGCCCTGATTGGCTGGTGGGGGCTCGCTGGGCTCCACCTTCTCATGACGAGTGGAGGGCAATGCCCTTCTTCCCTGAGATGGAGCACATGGCCAATGGCGGCAAATGCTGAAAACTGCCCGATGCAGTTGGCAACGGAGGCTTTGGGAATGGAAGGGAGCTACCTTATGTCATCTGGTGCAATGCAGTGTCAACTAGTGGGAACAGAGCCTTAAACTAATACACATAATAAGGAGATAACTACTGAAAAGGGAAATCTATGATTTGCTACGTGATTGTATATGGCTTAACTAGGAGGACGACCATTGACCTTTACACACAACACGGAGGGTGATATTTACAACAATTTATTACACTTACAACAATACAAAACAACAACAATTCTCAAATCCACAACACTGCACCCTCATCCTCCAGGCACGTACTCGGGCCTATAAAACTTAACTTTAGTGTGGCACATAGGTGTAGTTCCCTCTACATTTAACTTGACCCTGAGTGCGACAATTTTAAAACACAAATAAATATGTCCCGCTGCTGCATTGCACCCTGCCTAACAGACTTACGCCCACAGCTAACCGAATTGCGGAATGGTTTTCAAACTACACATTTACGGTGGGGAGCATTATTTACATTGACATTATTTGACCATTTACAAAACTAACCCAGGACCGGTGATTGTTCTTTTTGGGGGGAGACAGCCTGCGCTGCATCAACACACCATAAAGCACCAAAAACGCATCAAAACACCACAAAGCACCAAAAGCACCAACCAGTGCACAGTCATCACTGTTCATGATAAAAACTAAACAAACCCCTGGTGCTGGTCTTCCTCTTCGGCTCCCTCTGCTGGCCATGGTTCTTCCTGATGTTGGCTTTCTTCATGTTCTTCTTACTGGCGGCCTATTTGGACATAATAAAGACAAGCACAGAACGTGTCCATTGGGTTTTATTTATGGCCCACAGGGCCGACTATGAGTGGTTCACCTGTATGGCATAGGTGCCATGTTACCAAGGTCCGCCAGCAAGATCTCGGGCCATCATGGCCTGTTCCAGCAGAGGGGCCATGCCCCAACCCGTGGGGTCCATGAGTGGTGCTCAGCCACAGACATGTGGTCCATTAGTGGTGCATCGATGCAGGCAGCTGTGGTTGCGAGAGTTCGGGCACACAATGGCGGCCTCCCGCATGCTCCCCTCGGTGCCCAGAGCGCACAGTCCTCGGGTGGGAGACAGGGGAACAGAAGACAGGTGAGCGAGGGGTAAGGTCACAAGGGTACACATCAAACAAGGCAATGCAAGACGAGGTGCGTACGGAGAGCGAAGTGAGAAAGCTCGTCCCTACCGTACGTCACCCCCCCTGTTACCTACTCTACCCTTGCCCTTACCCCATATGTACACAAAAAAAAAACTACACATTTACAAATTCGTCGCTACTGTCATGTCTTCCCCATACCTCCCCTATACCAAATTCGTCCCCACAATCCCTCTAACCAAAATTTGCCATCACCAAACTCATCATCAATCCTCATAAGGAGGGAGAGATGGAACATCACACAATGTCACACCCACGTCATGATGCGTCTCACATTCCCAACATTTGAACAGAAAAATAACAAAACATGGCATGGCGTGGAGTTACGTCATCGCCTCAGGTGAGTGGATGTAGATGGTGCAAGGAGATTCCAATCCTATCTATTCTCTAAATGACTTTAATACACTTTACACTACCCGGGGTCTTTCCCTGCCAAACCATTGGCCAACTTACACTTTGCGGTTTTAAGAACCAAATTCCCATTGACCAAACTGTGGTGCTTCATCAATTTGGGGTCTCACTCCCCCGATTCAACTCCCTGTGCCTTTGCACAATTTCCGGGCTGAGTCGTGTAGCTCTCCCAGCAGGTCTACCCACCTGCACACCTCCACCACTGCAGTTGCCTCCGAGCTTACCTGCGCCTTACCCTAACCTATCTAACTGGGGAAGGCCCTCTGGCGCTCTCCCCACTCGGTGCCCTCTCTGGCACTGGGCTACCCGGGTCCGTCCTCCGGATCCTCGGGCCCCATCCACAACTCTAACGGCTCCCAGAGCCCACCTGCGGCCTCACCTGGCCGACACCCTAACAGTGGCGGAGTGTCCATTCAACTACACACACTAACAGGCCACACGCCCAGCCATTTCCACGTCACTAATGCACCCATCCAAACACCATTCTTCCACCACGCACCACAGATGCCAATATCCAACCACAATTTACCGGTACCCTCTACCTAACGCTTAAACTACCCTCCCCGGGTATTCGTGATGGGGTCCATCCTCCTTTCCAGCATCCACACCTTTGCACCATCCACTCCACTCCACAGTTTCCATCATACTCACTCCACACCATCCATTCCATACTCCATATATTCCATACAACCATTCTCCATACACCTGTAGTTGCACACCTGTGCAATCACTCCTTCTGGTGCTTCCTGCACCCTCCTTCCTCCCTGGACCATTTGGTCAACACAACACACAATCACCATTACTCACTCATACACTGCTCCATACACCTGTTCACTTGCACACCTGTGCAATCACACCTGGTGCCACCTGCACCCTCCTTCCTCCAGGACCATTCATTGAATACAATGCACAATCAATTATTCCTCATACACTGCTTCATACACTTTCGATTCTCAAAACCATTGCCTCAGGCACCCAAATTCTCCCAGGCTCATACACACATCTCTCCCGAGCATTGCCTCGCAATTCCTCATTTCAACATAGCCCGAGAGGCACCCATCGGCTGCACCACAGACGCACCCATCGGCTGCACCACGGACGCACCCACGGGCTGCACCACGGACACACCCACGGGCTGCACCACGGACACACCCACCGGCGGCACCATGGACACACCCACCGGCTGCACCACGGACACACGCACCGGCGGCACCACGGACACACGCACCGGCTGCACCACGGACACACGCACCGGCGGCACCATGGACACACCCACCGGCTGCACCACGGACACACGCACCGGTGGCACCACGGACACACCCACCGGCTACACCACGGACACACGCACCGGCGGCACCACGGACACACCCACCGGCTGCACCACGGACACACGCACCGGTGGCACCACGGACACACCCACCGGCTGCACCACGGACACACGCACCGGTGGCACCATGGACACACCCACCGGCTGCACCACGGACACATGCACCGGCGGCACCACGGACACACCCACCGGCTGCACCACGGACACGTGCACCGGCGGCACCATGGACACACGCACCGGCGGCACCACGGACACACCCACCAGCTGCACCATGGACACACGCACCGGCGGCACCACGGACACACCCACCGGCTGCACCTCGGACATACCCACCAAGCGTTCCACACACCTGTTCCTCACTTGCACCCCATGCAAGCTCATTCACTCAACACAATGTCACTCATCTCACACTTCTCACAATACGCTGCTGAGTACACTTTCAACACACACACACACACACACACGGCACCATTCATGAGCATTGCCTCATTTGCTCAATACTAAGACTCTCACACACACGGCATCATCTGATCTACCTGGTGCCCTGCTAAAACTCGCGCTTCCCCGTCGCCCCTTACATTATTGCGCTCCCTCGTAATTATCATCCAACTACCCTCCCTATGTCCCCACTACTTGTCCAATGACGCTACTTAACCTTACCGTTACCTATGGTCATTTCTAGGTCCATACACATTATATCCTAACCCTCCCGGGCTAGTTTTCACTGCCATAAACCCCATAAACCTATAGCTCCTTTGCCCCTGTTTGTACGAGGGATGGTGGATTGGCCATCCTACCACATCGGGCATCTTCCACTATAAATTTTGCTCTCAAATTTCAACCAATCAAAATTTTCCAATTACAAATTCCCTATCCCTACCAAATGTCCTGTAACTTGAGCCTCGGTGTGTCGTTACATTTTCAAAGCCCGGCTTCGCACAGCCGAGCAATAAATTCGGGTGGTTTGGTCGCCTGCAGGTTGAATCCGTCCGGCTTTCGGTTCAAGGGAGGTGGTTTGGTTGGACCGAGGTTCCACGCACCATCTCGGCGCGGCACCTTTCGGTCCCCGGCCCGTTGGCTCAATCTCGCCCGGTCGGGACCCCGCCCCCGCCAGGGGGCACCGTTCCGCTCCCTCCAACCTGTCCCTGAACCGGACCGGTCGCCTTGCCGACAAGGCCCTGACTCGACCGTGCGGGGCCTAGCATCCAACAAAGCGCACCGCGCACTGAGTGCTCGCATCGGCTATCCGTCGCCCTAAACGCTGCCCCATTCAACGTCGATGCCTTACTCACATGCTCGCACGCATACGCGACCCGTTTCACACTCACAGAACCTGGCGTCTCGGCGCCTCCAGTGCATCCCACACACTCCGTCCATTCCACCACCGCACTCCCTGTTACACACCACACCGCTCGCGCACCCTCTTGCGCACACTCGCTGTTCGCACACTTCGTTCCACACCTCTCCTCTGTTACGTACTCCGTAACACTCACCATGGGCGTGCACTCTTGCATCCACCCACTAACGCGCTCCGATGTGCCCTCCCGCACACGCGCCACAACCAACTCAGGTGTGCTTCCTCGCACACTCATCCCAAGCGTGCATTCTCGCACCCGCTCCTCCACCAACTCACTCTCCGGGTCACTCTCACCCTCGCATGTACACTCCGTATCGCTTTCACTCTCGGTGTCACACTCCGTACCCTCTGAAGTGCATTCTCGCTCGCACTCGGTATCACTCCCACACTTTATAACACGCTCCCTCTTTGACGCACACTTTTTTCTCACACGCGCGCCATTTCCACTCACACGGGACCCTTCAACAATGCCCGGGTGCCATATCGATCTCAATCGCGCGACAATTCTCTTCGCGCCAAACACCCTGCCGAAAAACCTCTTAGCGCCATATACAGCCCATCTCACCTTCGGGGTTCTTCTTCCTCCCTGCACCAACACCTGCAAATCTTTATAAGGATTATTAAGCACAGCATCGTGATGTGAGCACGGACTTTGTACAGTTTCCATTCCTTCCTCCAACTGCTGGGCTACCTCCGTCGTCTTTTCAATTATACCCACTATTTCTTTATTCATCTCGACGACCGCTGGTTTAATAAAATTCCCTCTACCTCAGTGGTCGCCGGCTTTTCCATACCCCGGGTCACGATCTCTATACCCGTCATTTTACCCGCGCTTTTCTCCACTTCGCCCAACCAGCGCTTCTCGACCCGCTTTACCTCGTCGTGCACCCTCGGGACCCTCTCGCCCGACCTGCGGTCTCTGTCCCTCTCGGCTTCCCTCAACTCGTATGCGGCTTGCCCCCTCGCCAACCCCTCATTAATTTATTTGGCTTGGCCAATTATGCCCCCCAGTTTGTCCCCTAATCTGCTTCCGAATCCCTCAAATTTGCTTCCCAACCAGTTTCCTACTCCTCCCACCTTGCTGTTTAATCCCTCACATTTGGCTTCTAGCCCCTCAAATCTATTGTCTAAACCCTCAAATTTATTGTCTAAACCCTCAAATTTGGCTTCTAGCCCCCCGATTTGATTTTCTAATCGCTCCCCCATTCTGTTTTCCATCCCTTCGATTTGGTTTCCCAACCCCCTGTTCTCTTCCATGAGGGCCCGCATTTGCAGCATGAATAGGCCCCAGTCCATTGGCGGCGCTGCTACGGTCACGGGCGCGGCGACATTTGGTGCTGCCGCAACCTCCTGCGTGAGGGCGCCATCTTGCGCACCTGATACCCCCGCAACCACATCTTCATTGCTCTCCTCCTCCACTATTCCCACTTCTTCCCTGGGGTCCTGGGTCGATTCTACCCCCTCTAACTCCCCAACCGGCATCCGATCACCTTGACCATCCATGGCACGACTTAAATTTCGATGTTAAATAAAATCAAATCTTGGGCCACTCATAATTTCGAGTGCGTTAAGCGCACTTCGGGTCCGAATCCCACTCCTGACACCAATTTGTTGTGGAACCCAACGTCGGCCTCTGTTCCCCTTATCGAGGGGGGATTAATCCCCTCGTCTATAACTGACCGACGTGGTCCCTGACGCTGCACAGCTACCCCCGAAGAGGCAGGTGCACAACCTCGTTCGTACCGCGGACAGATGTTAATTGCCGAGCGGTTTTAGCAACCGCGGCACGAACTATTAACAAGAACTAGACCCGATTCTTGTACGTTGGCCAAATCGTGCCACAGGTTTTCAATGGGGGAAAAGACAAGGACGAAACGGATGTAAAGGAAAGAAAGGCAAGGTAGGAAGAACAAATATAATTTATTACTAGCTATTATGTACAAGACCAAAAGAACCAAGGAGGAGGAAGGATAATAAAATAAATACAGAAGGATGGAAGAACCAGAAGACACAGTGCAAATATTAGCTTACCGATAAACAGTCTTACTTAAAACCAGGGACAAGACAAAAGACAGACTACAAGCACACTTACACGGGGGATGATGACAGGAATGGCAGGAGGTGGATGGCTGGAGGGAGAGGAAGGTTCAGCTGGAACCGGAGCACGGTCGGGCCGGGAATGAGCAGCCGCCGCCCTTTCTCGATCGGCGCGTTCAGCAGGCGCCGTTCCTTCGCGGCCACGCTCAAAACTGCCGTCAAAGCCCCGAAGCTGTGGTGGTTCAAGCTGCGATCGTTCAAAGCTCCTGCATGCTGGTGCTTCGCGTGCTCTCCAAGGACTCCTCTCAAAATCGTCTCTCGCTCGTGGGGGGCGTGGCGTCACGGGTTCGCTCTCTGACGCATCTCTCCCTCAATCCTTCCCCACACACTTTTTATAAGGCCCGCCGCGATCAAGCCGCGCCACGCCCGTGATGGTGTCTCACCAGCCCTGATTGGCTGGTGGGGGCTCGCTGGGCTCCACCTTCTCATGATGAGTGGAGGGCAACGCCCTTCTTCCCCGAGACGGAGCACATGGCCAATGGCGGCAAATGCTGAAAACCGCCCGATGCAGTTGGCAACGGAGGCTTTGGGAATGGAAGGGAGCTACCTTATGTAATCTGGTGCAATGCAGTGTCAACTAGTGGGAACAGAGCCTTAAACTAATACACATAATAAGGAGATAACTACTGAAAAGGGAAATCTATGATTTGCTACGTGATTGTATATGGCTTAACTAGGAGGACGACCTTTGACCTTTACACACAACACGGAGGGTGATATTTACAACAATTTATTACACTTACAACAATACAAAACCACAACAATTCTCAAATCCACAACAATATAATATATATATATATATATATCTATATTGTTACGGACGCGGTTTGGATGTTATTTTTGACCGAGCGGTTGGTATGACCGCGACCGAACAGTTATTCCCCGACTAGACCCCGATTCCACCCAGACGTTGACCAAATCGCGCTATGCTAAATCAATGATGGAAAGGACACAATGACTGGGATAGATGAAACGACGCATGGGTACAGTTCTCAAGACCTCCGGAGGAGGGTATAATTACAGTGGTGGAGAAAAGGCGGTAGATTACACGGTAGTGAGGTAAAGACACAGAAGAGATAGGCACTTAATTACAGTCTTATCTTAGCCCAGACAGACCACAGACAAACGGAACAAGGCTGACTTACACAGGGAATGATGGCAGGAAGGGACAGGTAGTCGATAGCACAAGGTGCACCTTGGCTCGGGGACAGGATAAAGCACGGTCCAGTCCAGAGATGCGGGGAGGCCTCACAGCGCTTGGAGGGTACGTTTTGCTTGCTCCAAGCTCAGCGCGCATCTGACGTCACCTCCCTCTTCCTGCGCATGCTCAGCAGGGAATGACACGCCCTCGGCTGGTTGGCTCCGCCCCCCTGGGGCCGGTCCGCCGCTTCCATTGGGTGCGGGGGTTACCGGGCTCCGCCCTTGACGAGGAGCTGACAGGGAGCCCCTATTTGGTAACCCCGTCGAGCACATGTTCGATGGCGGCTCGCTGGGAAGGCCTCATGCCCTCCCAACACCCCCTACCAACCAAGCCGGAGTGAGGACGCGCACTCCCTGTGCACGCCGCCGCCGTTGCTGTTGTTGTTGTTGTTGTTGTTGCTGAACCGTGAGGAAGAGCTGCGGGGAGGTATTGGGAGGTCCTAAACTTCCTAACGGTGCCATACAATCACATTCTGGTGCAACGAAGGGTCAGAATTAATGGAAA
>NC_136265.1:157218000-157413664 GCF_964187855.1 Myxine glutinosa | reverse complement strand
GGGAAGGGGAGGGGAGGGGGGGAAGGGGGGGAGGGGGGAAGGGGAGGGGAGGGGGAAGGGGGGAGGGGGGAAGGGGGGAGGGGGGAGGGGGGTAGGTGGAGGGGGTGAAGGGGGGAGGTGAAGGGGGGAGGTGAAGGGGGGAGGGGGAGGGGGAGGGGAAGGGGGGAGGGGGAGGGGAAGGGTAGAGGGGCCCTTCTTCCCCCGGGCACCCCCCACACCCTCCCCCCTTCCCCTCCCCCCTCCCCCTCCTTCCCCCCTCCCCCTCCCCCCCCTTCCCCACCCTCCCCCTCCCCCCCTTCCCCACCCTCCCCCTCCCCCCCTTCCCCACCCTCCCCTCCCCCCTCCCCCCCATTCCCCTCCCCTCCTCTTCCCCCTCCCCTCCTCCTCCCCCGCCCGGCACTTCTGCGAGTATATATATATATATATATATATATATTGTTACGGACACGGCTTTTAGATGTTATATTGACCGAGCGGTGGTGTATTTAACCGCGTCCGAACAGTTACTCCCCGATTAGAACCCGATTCCAACCGAACGTTGACTAATCGCGCTACAGATATTCAATTGGGAAACCTCTAAAGCGACCGAAAGAGAAGAAGAGAGAAGAAAGACAGAGTTTGGAGGAAGAACAGATTTATTATACACACACAAGCAATATTTTAGAGCGACCAATATTATTTACAGCAATAGATGGAAAAGAGCAGTCACACAGTGCATTGTTAACTTATTCTATTTCATTTACTTAATCCCCAAGACAAACGAGTAGGACAGGACGTTCACACTCACACGGTGGATATTGCAGGCAGGTAATGGCTCGAGGTTGATTGCTTGAGAGGAAGGCGAGGTCGGAGGCAGCAGCTTTCAACCCCTCGCGGTTTTGGCGGGAAAACCTCCGTCGCGTATCCGCGGCCGTCACGGCACACCTGCTCCTCTTCCTGGGGTGGAGCCGTCTCCCTCCGTTCAGCGCGTCTCTCCAACGACAGGGGATATTGCAGGCAGGTAGGTAGGTAGGGCTTGCGGTGGATTGCGCTCCTCTTCCAGGTCGTCCCCCAGCGTATCTCTCAAGGCCTCTCCAGTCATCTCTCATCTGGACTCGTAAAGCAGTCCCCTGCAGTCGCTTTTATCACCTCCGGCGGAATTAAGCCGCCGGCTCCGAGGGCACGCCTACCGGGTCACTCACCGCGGTGTTGATTGGCTGTTAGGGCCGGTTCACTCCTGCCCTCTTCTGACGAGGTGGAGACACGCCTTTCTTCTCCAACCTTACCTCGTGGCCAATGGTGGTTGAAGAGAAAAACCGACCAAAATGCGGAAGGCAAATGGAAGGGAGGTTTTGGGGAAATTGGAAGGGCCTACGCTTATTTTGTTTGATACAATGCAAAGTCAATCTAGTGGAAAACACATACTTAGCCTACATGGAATAAGGAAATACACTATTTAAAAGATATATCGTGACCTGCGTGTATGTTCTATGAAATTAATTAGGAGGACGGCTGCGACCATTATTTACATTACCAGGATGTTACCATACCAAAACCATACTCTTCACATCCGTTACCCTTCCTCCAAAATTGTTACACTCCTCAAAACCCGTTACACTTCTCAAAACCCGTTACACTTCTCAAAATCGTTACACTGCACCCTCCTTTCTTCAGGCACGTCCTCGGGCCTACTAGACTTAACTGAGTGTGACATGTAGGTGTAATTCCCTCTACAATTAACCTGACCCTGAGTGTGACAATTTTAAAACACAAATAAGTATGTCCCCCTATTGCATTGCATCCTGTCTAACAGACTCAAGCCCACAGCTAACCGAATTACGGAATTATTCTGAAACTATACATTTACGGTGGGGAGCATTATTTACAATGACGTGATTTCTTATTTACAACGCAACCCAGGACCTGTGTGTTTTTTTCTTTTCTTTTTAGGGAACAAGAGAAAGAAATTCCTGTTGGGAGGGAGGAGACAGCACGCATTGCATCGATGCACCAGTACCAATACCACCAAAGCACCCAAAAGCACCCAAAAGCACCACAAGCACCACAAAGCACCACTCGGTGCGCAGTCACCATGGTTCATAATAAACACAACAAAACAACTGGTGGTGGTCTTCTCCTTGTCTGCTGGGCCGATGTTCTTCCCGACGTCTTCAGGCTTCATGCGGCCTATTTGGACATAATAAAAAGCACAACTTGTGTCCATTTTTATTTAGGGCCTCAGGGGCCAACTAAGGGTGGTCCATCTGTTTGGCAGAGGTGCCACCTTACCGAGGTCCGCAAGCAAGATTCCCTGGCCACTATGGCCGGTTTCCAACAGAGGTGCCCTGCCCCAGAACCTGGGGTCCATCAAGTGGTACTTGGCCGCAGAACAGCGGTCCATAAAGTGGTACATCAACGCAATGCGTGCTGGTTCTGGGAATCTCGGGCGCACAATGGCCACCTCACGCACGCTCCCCTCGGCACCCAATGGCGCACAGGTCATGTGGGAGACAAAAGAAAGACAATTGAGCGAGGGGTAAGGTCACAAGGGTACACGTCAAACAAGGCAATGCAAGGTGAAATGCGTACGGAGGGCGAAGTGAGAAAGCTCGTCCCTACCGTACGTCACCCCCCTGTCACCTACACTACCCTTGCTCTTACCCCATATTTACAAAATCTACCCATTTATAAATTCGTCACTACTGTCACGTCTTCCCCATATTTCCCTTATACCAAATTCGTCCCCACAATCCCTTTACTTCAAAATTTGCCATCACCAAATTCATCATCAATCCTCATAAGGAGGCAGAGATGGAACATCAAAGCACAATGTCACACCCACGTCATGATGCGTCTCACAATCCAAACATTTGCATCATAAAAAATAATCAAAACATGGCATGGTGTGGAGTACCTGTCACCTCAGGTGAGTGGATGCAGATGGTGCGAGGAGATCCTTCATCCTACCTATCCTCTAAATGACTTTAACACACTTTACACTACCCGGGGTCTTTCTCCGGCCAAACCATTGGCCCTCTTACACTATGGGTTCTAACAACCAATCCCCATTGACCAAACTGTGGTGCTTCTCAATTTGGGGTCTCACTCCCCCGATTCATCTCCCGGTGCCCTCGCACAATTTCTGGGCCGCGACGTGTAGCTCTCCCAACAGGTCTACCCACCTGCACACCTCCACCACTGTAGTTGCCACCCGAGCTTACCTAGCTCCTCACCCTAACCTAACTACCTGGGGACAGCCCCTCTCCTGGCTCTGTCACCCCATGGTGCCCTCTGGCACTGGGCTACCCGGGTCCGTCCTCCGGATCCTCGGGCCCCATCCACAACAACTACTACCGGCTCCCAGAGCCCACCTGCGGCCTCACCTGGCCGACATCCTTACAGTGGTGGAGTGCCCAAACCAACTACACACACTAACAGGCTACACGCCCAGCCATTTCCACAACACTAATGCACCCATCCAAATACCATTCTTTCACCTCGCACCACAGATGCCAATATCCAACCACAATTTACCTGTACCCTCTACCTAACACTTACACTACCCGCCCCGGGTATCCGTGATGGGGGTCCACTCTTCCCCCATTCACACCTTCGCACCATCCACTCCACTCCACAATTTCCACCATTCTCACTCCACGACCATCCATTCCAATTCTCCAGACCATTTATTCCATACACCTGTTTACACCTGTTCTTCATTCACCTGTCGTTGCACACCTGTGCAATCATACCTGGTGCCACCTGCACCCTCCTTTCTTCCTGGACCATTTGGTCAACACAACACGCAATCACCACTACTCCCTCATACACTGCTCCACTCACCTGTTCAGTTGCACACCTGTGCAATCACACCTGTTCCATTCTCACCTGTTCAATCCTCACACACACGGCATCATCTCAGCTAACTACTCCCCTCTGAAACTTGCGCTTCCCAGTCGTCCCTTTAAACTATTGCGCTCCCACGTCATTATAATCCACACTAATCTACCTGCGTCCCCACTACAGGTATCAGTCACTAACTAACCTTAACGTTACCTAATGTCATCTTCGCTAGATCCCTACTAATAACCTAACCCACCCGGGCTAGTTTCCACTGCCATCAACCCCATAAGCTATTGCTCCTTTGCCCCACCTGTGAGGGATGGTGGATTTGCCATCCCACCACATCGGGGGTCTCTCACTACCAATTTCGCTCGTCCAAATCCAACAATTCAAAAATTTTCCATTTACTGCCAATTCTATTCACTTCTCTAAATTTCGTTTTAAATCACTATCACTATCACCATCACCCGTCTACTTATTACATCCTCTCGGTGCGCCAATTCACATCTACAGCCCGGCTTCGTACAGCCGAGCAATGAACGCGGGTCGTTTTGTGCCAGCGGCTGGATACGTCCCGCATTCGGGGCAGGGACGGAGGCTTACCCGGGCCGAGATCCCATGCACCACTTCGGCGTGGAGCCATCCAATGTCCCGATCTCGACCTGCCGGCACGTCTCAATAGAAAGTGGTCGCCATGACGACCCTTCCTATCGAGCTGCCCGCTCCGCCTTGTGGAGCCCGGACGCGGCCGCTCCACGCGAGGCCCAGCGTGGATCGCGCACGGCGGTCCTTTCGAACCCGCCGTGGCTCGGATCTCCGCTGGTTCTCGCGGCACGCGAAGCCCGGCACGCACCGAGGGCCCGATCCGGCTAAAAGTCGACCTAACCTTTAACCCGGTTACCGTCGACGCTTCACCTGCAGGCCTACATGCATACGCTACCTCTTTCTTGCTCATACATGCAGCCGTTCCCATTCTCCTCGTACCTTTTCTTTCACACCTCGGTACACTCATTCCGCTCACCGACTTGGTCACACACCTGACCACCGAACACTTTGGCACACATTCGTTGCTCGCACACCTCACCAATACACCTCTTCGCGCCCCTTTCTCGGTCACCTCCTTTGTGACAATCACAGGTGTGCTCTCACCCGCACACCCAACCACGTGTCTCACTACCAATTCCAGCGTGCATTCCCACTCACGCTCTACCATTCCAGGTGTGCATCCTTCTATTCCAGGTGTACATCCTCGCTCACCTGCCACAACCAACTCACGCTCCGTTTCACTCTCACTACTCTCACCTCCACTCTCGGTCGCGCACTCACCCTTACTCTTGACAGCTTGCGCTTTCCCCATGCACCCGTCCGTTACACACCTTTCTCGCGCATCCTCCCGCGCACACTTCTTCGTTACTTCCTCCGTAACACTCACCACAGGCATGCATTCTCCCTTACTCTTGACAGCATGCGCTTTCCCCATGCACCCGTCCGTTACACACCTTTCTCGCGCGTCCTCCCGCGCACACTTTTTCGTTACTTCCTCCGTAACACTCACCACACCGCGCTTCCCTGTGCTCCCTCGCACACGCGCTTCGACCAATTCACTCTTGACGGCACACTCACTCCTCGGCGTGCACTTTTTCCTCACACACCCCATGGTCGGACATTCTCGCACACCTCTTTTTTCGCACACCTGACCTGTCACACACTTCACCAACGGCCTTTCACGAACACCCGGATCCAAACCAATCCCCAAGCCGACTGAATCTCCCCTCACATCATGTACATTGCCACTCACCTCCGTACCTCGTCGCACCTTCTCTGCCACCTGCAAACTTTTTATTTGGTTAGTGAGCACCGCATCATGATTTGAACACAGACCTTGTACACATTCCATCACCTCCTCCCGGATTTCTCTCTTAGTTTCTGTCCGTCCCTTCTTAATTTCACTCACCTCTTCTCCCACTTCCTCTAATTTTTGTTTAACCTCTTTTATTTCCCGGTGCGTCTCCTCAAGTTCGTCCTCTAAGGCTACCGTGACCGTTTCTACGTGCGTCCTTACCTCCCGGTCCTTCGTCTCCATTGCTTCTGTCACCTCTTCCACCCTCATTGTCAGTTCCTCCCGTACCATCTGACATTGCCTCTGCGTCGCTATTAATTCGTTTTTAATTTCTTTTTGTGTCGCCTTTAACCCTCCTAGTACCGCAGTGTTCTTCTGAACCTGCTCCACTAACTTAGTTTGTCCCTCTGTCAGCTGCTCTACTCCCTTCGTCAGACTCTCTATTCCCCCCTGTAACCTAACCGTATTATTTCTCACCTCTTTCTCCATACGCTTTTCGCCTCGCTTTACCTCCTCGCGTAGCCCAGAGACCTCCTCACTTACACCTCGTCGTATCTCCTCCTTCACCTCCTCCATCTGGTTCCCCATCTGTTCGATTTCCCGGGCGGATTGTTCCCCTATTTCCCGCAATTTGTCCTCCATCCTATTTTCTAACCCCATTAGCCCATTTTTCACCCCCTCTAACTGATTCTCCTGGGCAGCCATTCTGTTTTCCACCCCCGTTAACCCATGTTTCACTCCTTCTATCCCATTGTCTAACCCCTCAAATTTCTTGTCTAACTCCTTAAAATTATTGTCTAACCCCTCAAATTTAGCTTCTAGCCGTTCCCCCATTTCCCCCATTTTGCCCCCCATTGCCCCCATTTGGCCCTCTAATCGCTCACTATTAGCCCTCGCTTCGTCCCTCATTTTGTCCATAAGGGCCCCGATTTGTAGCAACAAAAGGTTTGAATCCACCAGGGGCGCTACCACGGTCGCGGGCGTGGCAAAATTTGGTGCCGCTACACCCACGTGCGCGAGGACGCCATTTTGCGCGTCTGACACCCCCTCAACCGCCTCCTCATTGCTCTCCTCCTCCCTTTCTTCCACATACATTTCCCCTGGTTCCTGGGTTACCCCTAACCCGTCTATCTCCCCCACCGACATCCGATCGCCTTGATTGTCCATGGCGCGATCTCAAAATTCGGGTTTTATAAAACAACACAATTTCGTCCGCTTTATAATTTTGAGCGCGTGCAGCGCGCTCCGGGTCGATCTCACTCCCCGACACCAATTGTTACGGACACGGCTTTTAGATGTTATATTGACCGAGCGGTGGTGTATTTAACCGCGTCCGAACAGTTACTCCCCGATTAGAACCCGATTCCAACCGAACGTTGACTAATCGCGCTACAGATATTCAATTGGGAAACCTCTAAAGCGACCGAAAGAGAAGAAGAGAGAAGAAAGACAGAGTTTGGAGGAAGAACAGATTTATTATACACACACAAGCAATATTTTAGAGCGACCAATATTATTTACAGCAATAGATGGAAAAGAGCAGTCACACAGTGCATTGTTAACTTATTCTATTTCATTTACTTAATCCCCAAGACAAACGAGTAGGACAGGACGTTCACACTCACACGGTGGATATTGCAGGCAGGTAATGGCTCGAGGTTGATTGCTTGAGAGGAAGGCGAGGTCGGAGGCAGCAGCTTTCAACCCCTCGCGGTTTTGGCGGGAAAACCTCCGTCGCGTATCCGCGGCCGTCACGCGCTGGCTCGGCACACCTGCTCCTCTTCCTGGGGTGGAGCCGTCTCCCTCCGTTCAGCGCGTCTCTCCAACGACAGGGGATATTGCAGGCAGGTAGGTAGGTAGGTAGGGCTTGCGGTGGATTGCGCTCCTCTTCCAGGTCGTCCCCCAGCGTATCTCTCAAGGCCTCTCCAGTCATCTCTCATCTGGACTCGTAAAGCAGTCCCCTGCAGTCGCTTTTATCACTTCCGGCGGAATTAAGCCGCCGGCTCCGAGGGCACGCCTACCGGGTCACTCACCGCGGTGTTGATTGGCTGTTAGGGCCGGTTCACTCCTGCCCTCTTCTGACGAGGTGGAGACACGCCTTTCTTCTCCAACCTTACCTCGTGGCCAATGGTGGTTGAAGAGAAAAACCGACCAAAATGCGGAAGGCAAATGGAAGGGAGGTTTTGGGGAAATTGGAAGGGCCTACGCTTATTTTGTTTGATACAATGCAAAGTCAATCTAGTGGAAAACACATACTTAGCCTACATGGAATAAGGAAATACACTATTTAAAAGATATATCGTGACCTGCGTGTATGTTCTATGAAATTAATTAGGAGGACGGCTGCGACCATTATTTACATTACCAGGATGTTACCATACCAAAACCATACTCTTCACATCCGTTACCCTTCCTCCAAAATTGTTACACTCCTCAAAACCCGTTACACTTCTCAAAACCCGTTACACTTCTCAAAATCGTTACAATATATATATATATACATCAGTCATTATTATCATTCGCTCATTAGGTTGTCATTAGGAGACGTTCACTCATTCGGTTGGAGCACTAAGTTATATCTACTAATATATATATATATATAAAACACAGTTTGTGTGTATGTGTGTGTGTGTGTGTGCGTGTAATGTTACCGATAGACTCCTAAACGGAGAGGCTCACGTGCTTGATATTTGGCATAGACATGACCATTGAGCCTGGGAAGAACAGGGCCTACCTAAAAATATTTGACAAGATCCATATTTTTACCTCAGCGCATTTCAGCGAGGAATATTATACATGGAATCTGAGCCGGTGGCAGAGCAGCGTGCTGATTCGCTCAGAGCGATCACGTGATGTTCCGTCCTGGCCGCCATAATCTCACAGTTACGCGTTCGCACGTAATTCAGAGCGAAAAGCGATTGCGTTTTTTCACATTTCAGCGAGGAACATTGCCATTCACACCACATCGGTTTTTTCTTTCTTTCATCCTTAGATCCATATTTTTTGCCATAACGTAGCGCATTATGACTCGCTCGAGCTCGAGTTAGCCAATCACCTGGGCGCATGAGGCATTTGGCCACGCCCACGACACGACGCAGAATTGAAATCTTGCGTTTGCGTCGTTTGTTTGATTGCAGAAGTTGCAATCTTCATTACCACGTGTAAACGTAAAAGTGAAAAAAATTGAATTTGTCTATGAGTGAGTGACTGGAAGACTGACTGTGATAAAGGCAATGGCACTGAAGAAAAGAAATTTGTCGCGTTCAACCTCCCGAGCAAGGAAAATCGCTGATCGGAGACTCCATGAAACCGATGAAGATACTTTTCACCATCGACAAGCCAATCAAGAACGTGTCTCTAGATTCAGACGGCACGTCTAAACGCCAAGAAGATGAGAGAACGGCACGTCTAAACGCCAATCAACAACATCTGGCGAGGGCCAGACAGCGAGAGACAGAAGATGAGACAGAGGCACGTCTAAACACCAATCAACAACGTCTGGCGAGGGACAGACAGCGAGAGACAGAAGATGAGACAGAGGCACGTCTAAACGCCAATCAACAACGTCTGGCGAGGGCCAGACAGCGAGAGACAGAAGATGAGACAGGGGCACGTCTAAACGCCAAACAACAACGTCTGGCGAGGGCCAGACAGCGAGAGACAGAAGATGAGACAGAGGCACGTCTAAATGCCAATCAACAAAGTGTAGCGAGGGCCAGACAGCAGGAGACAGAAGAACAGTGCCAAAAATGACTCAACAACTGGCAACCATCAGGCAGACGGCAGCCGGCCATTGCATGGGAGAAGGCTGCATTCAGTTACAATCCGAACACTGACTACTCCTCAAACGTTGATATTGGCTCCATGTCGTTCACCTGTCAGTTTTGCCATGCCTTGAAATGGAAGGGAGAAACACAAGGAATGTGTTGCAGGGGAGGCAATGTCCTTTTGCCTTCTCTCCAATCTCCACCGGAACCTTTGAAAGAACTACTTCAACCAACTACGACTCAATCCAGACACTTCCTGAAGGAAATCCGTAATTACAACTCTTCGTTCCAAATGACTTCGTTTGGAGCAGATCGCGTCGTCACTGAGCATGGATTCATGCCTACATTCAAGGTGCAAGGCCAGGTATACCACCTCATTGGCTCTATCCACCCTCAACCAGGTGAGCAACCGAAATTTTTACAAATCTATTTTATGGGTGACCACCGAGAAGAAGCTGCCCGACGAGGACAGAACTTCCCCAACCTACGCTCTGAACTAATCCTCGCCTTACAAGATATGCTCCACTCAAATAATGCGCTGGTCAACAGCTTCAAGTCGACATTGGAGAGAATGCCTTCACCTGATTACAAGGTCGTAATTCGAGCTGACAAACGTCCTCACGGAGAGCACGAACGTCGGTTTAACGAGCCAGTCAACAATGACGTTGCAGTTCTCATGGTAGGAGAGCAGTACAACAATCGCGACATCGTCCTGCATCTTCGCGACAACAGCACGAAGCGGATTTCGGAGACTCACCGATTCTATGACGCCCTCCAGTACCCTCTGATTTTCTGGAAAGGACAAGATGGCTATCATTTTGAAGTTGAACAAGCTGGCGGCCGGGGAAAGAAAGTATCTGCGAATGACTTCTATGCCTTCCACATCATGGTCAGAAAGAATTCCACGAATCATATCCTGCAGTGCCGTGATCTGTTCCACCAGTTCATCGTCGACATGTATGCCAAAATCGAAAGGCATGCATGCCCCGCCAACTACCGAAATCACTCCTGGCTCTGTGAAAGGGCAATTCTAGCCCCAAATAACAATGCAGTGGACAAAATCAATTTGGATCTTCTGCAGACTATTCTTTGGGATCTAAGAACTTACCGATCTGTCGACTCAATCCAAAACGACCACGGGACAATTGTTGCTGTTTTGATGCTTTTTACTGCTGTTTTGATGCTTTTACATTGCTGTTTTGATGCTTTTTCACTGCTGTTCTGATGCTTTTTCACAGCTGTTCTGATGCTTTTTGCCGTTTTTTTAAATACTAGGGCATGCCCGTACTATATATATATCTAAAATTATATCCCCCCCCTCTATTTACATGAAATGGTTTGGTCCATTCGCAAAGCCAAAGCGAACGGCTTGCGAGTACGGTGACAATCCCCCCCCCCCCCCCCCCTCTATTTACATGAAATGGTTTGGTCCAAAGCGAACGGCTTGCGGAGTTTGGTAAAGAAATCGCCATAGCGTGCACAAACGCGCAGGAAAGCGAATGAATCGCAAATTAGTTTTAATTAGTTGTAAAACATAGTTTAACGCCAACATAGTTTGCCAACGTGAAATAAATGAATACGCTCTCAAATGTGCCGTCCGAGGCAGAGTCTGTTCGCCACGTTCGGCACACGTGATAGCTCGCTGCTCTCTGATTGGTTGAATCGTTTTTTGGACATAGCTCGCTAACTACTTGTCCGATTAATATGAAACCTTGAAAAGGCACATCCTCGGGTCCCCAGCAATATACCTGGCAAGTTTCAAGTATATCGGACCCGTGGTTGTCGAGAAACAGCGGTCACAGACAGACACACAGAGATTACTGGCATTATAGATAGATAAAAATCTCATAAAAAAAAAAAAATCCCCAAAAATCTCACAACGATGACATAATTCACAGAAAACGTTGAAGCAACTGCGTAATATTGCGGTGATGTTTAACTCTGAGTGAGAATAGTTCTAAATTTTAAAAACTTTCATCTGATATTTGTGATTTATTTCAAACAAACTATTTCCCATCTACACGGCCATGTATTCCTATTAACGTTATGTAAAGTACATAAATTGTGTGGATTACATCATTTGTGGATGTGATCAATTGCCAGTAACCATCTATATCCCTCCCCTCCCCTTCCCTCCTCCCCCCTCCCCCCTACCCTTCCCCTCCCTTCCCCCTCCACCCTACCCTCTCCCCATCCCCCCCTTTTCCCTTCCCCTCCCCTCACCCCTACCCCTTCCATCCCCCCTACCCCTTCCTTCCCCCCTACCCCTTCACCTTCCCCCTCCCCCTTTCCCTCCCCCTCCCCCTCTCCTCCCCTCCCCCCCGTTCCCCTCCCCTCCTCTTTCCCCTCCCCCTCCCCTCCCCCGCCCGGTACTTTATTTATATATATATATATATATATATATATATATATATATATATATATATATATATATACATGCATACATACATATGTATATAGCTTTGGTTGAGCGAATAAAGAGTGCAACACAATTGACCTTTTGAAATCCAGAAAATAATATTTAAATTGATAGATTAACTTCAACCTTTTCCGTTACTTCGGACTGATACGCTTCCTATATAACGTCTCCACTGCAACCGCTAGCTTGTGAAAACAGGAAATGATAGGAACTCCACACCTCTTATCCATGGATATTTCTCATATGTCCTATATTTTCGTGAGTCCGATTTGCGTTCAGGAACACAACAATTATGGTTAACCATTCTGAAACTGCCAATCTTTCCTCTAAATGCTGAAGATTATGTTCAAAAGGCTATTTGAATTTCAGGCTTCGTACTTGCAACGGCAGTTCAAAAGTGCCTGTTGAGTATAACCGAGTCACTTAACCATGCTCACAGCACATGGGCAAAGGGCCTCATTTAGCATTCATACATCATTTCAAACGTCACGAATTGAACAATGCCATTTTGTGTTCCACTTTTACATTGGGCCATATATTGTATCTGGGTGCAAGCTGCACACAAGAGTTGGATGAAGGAGTGTCATGATTTTGCTTATTCTGTGAACATGGGAAGAGGGACGTGTGCCCTCACAAAAAATACCATTAACATACCACAAACATTTACAATTATACAATAAATTATTATAATGGTGAACCATTCCATTTTTCCCCTTCCACAGAGTAAACGATGGACTCACCATTTGTTTCTGACCTGCCATGCTAAACACACCCATGATTACCATTGAATACCATACATTTACCAATGATTACCATGCAATGACAATCTCCACATTTTAAAAAGGACGGGGGGTGGAAGGGTCAAGAATCCTTACATTACATCATATTATATATATATATATATATATATATATATATATATATATATAAGTTCAAAACACACCTGGTCACAAGTGTACCGCACTGACCGGGTCCTCAGTCGAGGTCCTCAGCATCATCCCGTTTCGGCCCTTCAATCTCGATACGGTCAGCTAAGGTGGGCCAGCAGGGGCACATACACATCCACATGCAGCAACTGCACCTGGATGTGTACATACCCCCACCCCAGCCAGTGCGAACAACAACAACAACACCTCCACATCCAGAATCCACAGCACCAAACAAACATGGTGGAACACTCAAACACCCACCTTTATACCCTTCACCACTCACCAACAAAACACACCAGATCATTCATACACACACATACACACCCATTCACACACATACACACACATACACACACAACACCAACCAACCAACCACCTACCCTTGCATCATACACCACTCAACACACAAAAACACACACTCATGCAAAAATTAATTCATGCAAAAACACACACCCTCACCCACTCACTCTTATACCCAAAATAAGAAATAATAATGGTAACAAAAAAAACAAACCAGCCTACACCATTCGACGTGCCTCCATAAACTTCCTCCATATCCAAAATGAGCCTTTCAAGGTAACCTGGGCCACCTTGTCACACATCCTCCTTCTTTCTGTCCCACACACTCCCAGCCTAGCAAGAAATGCAGAAAAGGAATTGCCAATATATCCTCTACACCCCACCTCAAATGGCTGACACGAAACTCGCCAACCCTTCTCCCGGCACTCTGCCTCCAGCTCACTGTACTTTCCTCTCTTCCTCTCGTGCACCTCCTCCATGTTCTCTTCCCAAGGTACCGACAACTCCCCTAAGATGACCTGTCTTGTTGCACTTGACCAAATGACAATGTCAGGCCGCAACCTTGTCACACAGATCTCCTCTGGGAATACCAATTGTGGCTTTAGGTCTGCCACCACCTGCCAATCACAAGCATCTGACAGCCCTCTTGCTTTCCACCTCCTCCTCTTTCCACCTCTTACCACTTGGCCCTCTTTGACAAACCACACCTCTCCCACATCAGTCTCCTTCTCCACTTCTCTCTCTCGATCTCAGCACCTCTTGTTGCACCATCTGCACCGCCACCGCCAGCACCTGATCATATATATATATATATATATATATATATATATATATATATATATATATATATATATATATATATATATATATATATATATATATATATATATATATTGTTGCGGATATGGGATTGGCATCCATCCATATCCGCTTGTAAATATTCCCCTATTTCCTCCATACTTCCCAACTATCCCCAATCCCCCATTCCTTAGTCCCATTTTCTGTAAACAACACTCTGTAGACCCGACCTCCCCCTATTTCCCCCATTAAATGTCGCATCCAGGTCCACCGCATCTCACGTAGACAACTATAGGACATCTTGCTAGTTATTCTTAGTCTATGTCAGTTAAGGACTCGTTTCCATTAATTCTGACTCTTCGTTGCACCAGAATGTGATTGTATGGCACCGTTAGGAAGTTTAGGACCTCCCAATACCTCCCCGCAGCTCTTCCTCACGGTTCAGCAACAACAACAACAACAGCGGCGGCAGCGCGGGGAGTGTGCGTCCTCACTCCGGCTTGGTTGGCAGGGGGTGTTGGGAGGGCACCAAGCCTTTCCAACGAGCCGCCATCGAACATGTGCTCGACGGGGTTACCAAGTAGGGGCTCGCTGTCAGCTCCTCGTCAAGGGCGGAGCCTGGTAACCCCCGCACCCAATAGAAGCGGCGGACCGGTCCCATCTGGGGCGGAGCCAACGAGCCGAGGGCATGTCACTCCCCGCTGAGCATGCGCAGGACGAGGGAGGTGACGTCAGATGCGCGCTGAGCTTGGAGAGAGAAGGACGCCACCTCCGAGCGCTGTGACACCTCCCCGCATCTTTGGACTGGACCGTGCTTTATCCTGTCCCTGAGCCAAGGTGCACCTTGTGCTATCGACTGCCTGTCCTTCCCTGCCATCAATCCCTGTGTAAGTCAGTCTTGTTCCGTTTGTCTGTGGTCTGTCGGGGATAAGATAAGACTGTAACTAAGTGCCCATCTCTTCTGTGTCTTTACCTCATTACCTTGTAATCTACCCCTTTTCTCCACCACTAATTATATCCTCCTCCGGAGGTCTTGAGAACTGTACCCCTTGCGTCGTTTCATTTATCCCAGTCGTTGTGTCCTTTCCATCATTGATTTAGCGTAGCGCGATTTGGCCAACGTTCGAGTGGAATCGGGTGAGTTGGGGGTAATCGGGTAAACTGTGCGAACACGGCGGCCATTCCGCTCGGTCAAGCAACATCTTAAGCCGTGTCCGTAACAATTGGTGTCGAGGAGTGAGATTGGACCCGAAGCGCGCTTAACGCGCTCAAAATTACAAGCAGTGTGAAATTTGTTTTGTTTTAAAATAAAAACCCGAATTTTGAAAGTCGCGCTATGGCAGATCAAGACGGCTGGGTTCCGGTAGAGGAGAGTGAGGCAGGGTCGATCCAGGACCAAATTGAGGGACAAGAGGAGAGCCAAGCAGTGAGGGCGGCAGGTTCGCAAAATGGCGTCCTCGTGCACGAGGCTTCAGGCGCGCAAAGTGGCGTCCTCGCGCACGTGGGTGTAGCGGCACCAAATTTTGCCGCGCCCGTGACCATAGCAGCGGCCGCAGCACCAATGAACTGGGGCCTATTCATGCAGCAGATGCAGGCCTTCATGGTCAAGGCGGATGAGGAGAGGGAAGAGAACAGGGGGATGAGAAACCAAATTTTAGGAATGGGGAACCGGATGGATGCTCAGAGTGAGCAATTGGGGGTAATGAGGGACGAAGCGAGGGGTACCGGTGAGGCGTTAGACAATGGGATAAAAGAGGTAAAGAATGGGTTAATGGGGGTAGAAAACAGAATGGCCGCTCAAGAGAATCAAATAGAAGGCGTGAAACATGGGTTAACGGGGGTAGAAAACAGAATGGCCGCTCAAGAGAATCAAATGGAAGGGATGAAAAAGGGGTTAGAGGGGTTAGAAAACAGTATGGAAGGCAAATTGAGGGACATAAGGGACCAAGCAGAAAGGGAAGTTTAAAAAATGGGGCAGCAGATAGAGGGGGTCAGAATGGGGGTAGAAACTAAATTGGATGCTCACAGGGAGGAAATGGAGCAGATGAGGGTGGCATCTGGGCAGGAGATGCAAGTGATGGGAGAGGAGATCAGAAGAGGTGTGAGTGAGGAGGTCGGAGGAGTGCGCGAGGAGGTGAGGCACTGTAAGGAGCGCATGGAGAAGGAGGTGAGAAAGGGGACTGTAAAATTGCAAGGTGGTATAGAGGAGTTGACGCTGGAAGTGGAACAGCTGACGGAGGGACAAAAAAAACTAATGGAGCAGGTTCAAAGGAACACTGCGGTACTAGGAGGGTTAAAAGCGACACAAAACGACATAAAAAATGACTTGATAGCGACACAGAGGCAATGTCAGATGGTACGTGAGGGACTGACAACGAGGTTGGACGAGGTGACAGAGGTAATGGAGACGAAGGACCGGCAGGTGAGGACGCACATAGAAACGGTCAAGGTGGCCTTAGAGGACGAGCTTGAGGAGACGCACCGGGAAATAAAAGAGGTGAAGCAGAAATTAGAAGAAGTGGAAGAAGGGGTGAGCGAAATTAAGAAGCGATGGAGAGGGGATAAGAAAGAGATAAAAGAGGAGGTAAAAGAATTGGTCCAAAGTCTGTGTTCGGATCGTGATGATGTGCTCATTAACCGGATGAGGGATTCGCAGGTGATGGAGGAGAAGCGAAGAGAAAGAGGACCAGGTGTAAGTGGTGACCAATATGGTCGTGCGTATGATGCGCCAGGTGATTTAATGAGCTTGGGGGTCGAGATGGACCCGGGTGTTCATGAGAGGCCGTTGGTGAAGTGTGCGACAGGTCTGGTGTGCGAAAAAGGAGGTGTGCGAGAAAGTCCGACTCTGGGGTGTGTGAGGAAAAAGTGCGTGCCAAGGAGTGAGTGTGCTGTCGAGAGTGAGTCGGTCGTAGCGCGTGTGCGAGGGAGCACATGGAAGCGCGTAGTGAGGAGTGTTACGGAGGGTGTAAAGGGAGAATGCACGCCTGTGGTGAGTGTTACAGAGGATGTAACGGGAGAGGGTGTGCGAGAAAGATGTGTGACGGACAGGTGCATGGGGAAAGAGTGTGCTGTCAAAAGTAAGGAAGAGTGTACACCTGTGGTGAGTGTTACAGAGGGTGTAACGGGAGAGTGTGCGCGAGAAAGGTGTGTAACAGACAGGTGCATGAGGAAAGAGTGCGCTGTCGAGAGTAAGGGTGAGTGCGCTGTCAAGAGTGGAGGTGAGAGTAGTAAGAGTGACACGGAGCGTGAGTTGGTTGTGACAGGTGAGCGAGGATGTACACCTGGAATGGAAGGATGCACACCTCGAATGGTAGAGCGTGTGTGGGAATGCACACTTGAGTTGGTCGTGAGGCACGTGGTTGGGTGTGCGAGTGAAAGCACACCTGTGATTGTCACAGAGGAGGTGACCGAGGAAGGGGCGCGAAGAGGTGTGTTGGTGAGGTGTGCGAGCGACGAATGTGTGCCAAGGTGTTCGGTGGTCAGGTGTGTGACCAAGTCTGTGAGTGGAATGAGTGTACCGAGGTGTGTAAGAGAAGGTACGACGAGGAGCATGGAAACGGCTGGATGTATGAGCAAGAAAGGGGTAGCGTATGCGTGTAAGCATGCAGGTGAGGCATCGACGGTAACCGGGTTAGCGGTTAGAGCGACTTATAGCCGAATCGGGCCCTCGGTGCGTGCCGGGCTTCGCGTGCCGCGAGAACCAGCGGGGATCCGAGCCACGGCGGGTTCGAAAGGACCGCCGTACGCGATCCACGCTGGGCCTCGCTTTGAACGGTCGCGTCCGTGCTCCACTAGGCGGAGCGGGCAGCCCGATAGGAAGGGTCGTCATGGCGACCACTTTTTGTTGAGGCATTCCGGCAGGTCGAGATCGGGCCATGGGATGGCTCCGTGCCGAGATGGTGCGTGGGACCTCGGCCCGGGTAAACCTCCTTCCCTGTACCGAATGCGGGACGTATCCAGCCGCTGGCACCAAACAACCCGCATTCATGGCTTGGCTGTACGAAGCCGAGCTTTAGAAGTGAATTGGCGCACCGAGAGGCATTAGTAAGTAGACTGTAATGATGAGGATAGTGTTTTGGCCCCGAAATTAGAAAAACAAAATTTGATGATTGGCAAAGGATTGGCAGTAATGATTGGCAGATGGGTAGTGATTGGCAAATTTTTGATTTGTTGAAATTTGATGTGCAAAATTGGTAGTGGGAGATGCCCGATGTAGTGGGATGGCAACTCTGTCATCCCTCACAAAAAGTGAGGCAAATGCGCTATAGTTTATGGGGTGTATGGCAGTGAAAACTAGCCCGGGTGGGTTAGGTTATATTGTTAGGGATCTAGAGAATGACATTAGGTAACGTTAAGGTTTAGATAGTGACTGATACCTGTAGTGGGGACGTAGTAGCTTAGTGGATGATAATGACGAGGGAGCGCAATAGTTTAAAGGGACGACTGGGAAGCGCAAGTTTCAGAGGGGAGTAGTTAGATGAGATGATGCTGTGTGAGAACTGGACAGGTGTGTGGAGCAGTGTATGAGTAGTGAGTGTTGTGGATCAGCGCGAATGCGCTTGGGGGAGAGAAGGGTGCAGGCGGCACCAAGTATGAGAGCACAGGTGTGCAAGTACAGGTGTGTGGAATACATGGAGTATTGGAATGAGTGGTGTGGAGAGAGTTGGAGTAAGTGGTACGGAGTGGTGTGCATGGTGCGAAGGTGTGGATGGGGGAAGAGTGGACCCCTTTCACGAGTACCCGGGGCGGGTAGTGTAAGTGTTAGGTAGAGGGTATAGGTAAATTGTGGTTGGATATTGGCATCTGTGGTGCGGGTGGAAGAATGGTATTTGGATGGGTGCATTAGTGTTGTGGAAATGGCTGGGCGTGTAGCCTGTTAGTGTGTGTAGTTGGTTTGGGCACTCCACCACTGTGAGGATGTCGGCCAGGTGAGGCCGCAGGTGGGCTCTGGGAGCCGGTAGTTGTGGATGGGGCCCGAGGATCCGGAGGACGGACCCGGGTAGCCCAGTGCCAGAGGGCACCGAGTGGGGTGACAGAGCCAGGAGGGGCCTTCCCAAATTAGATAGGTTAGGTAAGGAGCAGGTAAGCTCGGGTGGCAACTACAGTGGTGGAGGTGTGCAGGTGGGTAGACCTGCTGGGAGAGCTACACGTCACAGCCCAGAAATTGTGCAAGGGCACCGGGAGATGAATCGGGGGAGTGAGACCCCAAATTGAGAAGCACCACAGTTTGGTCAATGGGAATTGGTTTTTAGAACCCATAGTGTAAGTTGGCCAATGGATTGGCAGGGAAAGACCCCGGGTAATGTAAAGTTGTTAAAGTCATTTAGGAAATAGTTAGGATTGATGAACCTGTCGCACCATACGCAGCCACTTACCTGAGGTGATGATGATGAATCCACACCTGTGTTCCTTTGTTCTGTGTTGAAGGAAGGGAGAATTGCTGTGTGGATTTGTGAGACGCATCACGACGTGGATGAGACATTGGGGTGATTCCATCTCTCCCTCCCTAGGAGGGACTGATGATGAATTGGAGATGGCAAATGTTGATGAGAGTTGGAAATGGCAAATTTGATTGGTTAGGAGGGAGAGAAGACGAATTTGGTTTATGGGAGGAACGGGGAAGACAGTACGGACGTTTGTTGATGTGTAAAGTAGATGTTTATGGGTAGTGTTGTGTTTTGTGGATACAGTAAGGGGTAAGGGAGGGGCAATGTAGGTTACCTGGTGGGGGGGGGGGGCGTACGGTAGGAACGTACCTGTCTCACCTGGTTCCCATGTGCCCCCAGTGTGCATTACCTTATATTGCATGCACTTTTGCGCCCTTACCACCTTACTCGCTTGTCTTCTTTTGTCTCCCACCTCCGAGGATCTGGCTTTGGGGCAGAGAGAGAGGAGAGAGAGGTGCTGGCTCCGCAGTTGTGGGCCTGTACTTCCGCTGCTTGCTGCCTGGATCGATACACCATATGGACCGCAATTTTTGTGGCCGCCCACAATGGACCGCAGTTCTTTTGCGGGCAAGGACCACCCGTGGATGGACCTCTGGGTCAACGTGGCACCTATGCCATACAGGTGAACCACTTTTAGTTGGCACCCCTGACGGCCACAATTCAGAAATGGACGCGGTTGGCGCCTTTCTTTATTTCTAAAGAAGCCAGAAGGCCAAGTGCACTCCATGAAGGCAAGACCAGCGGCAGAACATCGGCCGGCTGCGACACCACCGGTGACCATGGACACTTAATTGTGCATTTTTATGAACACTTTATTGGTGCACCGGATGGTGCTGACTGTGCATAATGGGGTGGTGCTTTTGGTGCTTGGACGGGGTGCTCTGCACATTATTAAAGGCCGTAGGGCCACAGGGCACTCGTGGGTTGGTGTATCGATGCTGGCATGCGTGCTCTCTCTATGCATAACATCTGCATGTGTTCCTCAAAGAACAGGTCCTGGATCGTAGTGTAAATATCAGTCTTGTGTAAATAATGCTCCCTACCGGCTGTATGTTTAGTTTGAGAATGCTTTCCGCGATTCGGTTATCCTGTGGGTGTGTTTCTGTTAGGAGAAGGGTGCAACGTCGCAGGGGGACATATTTACTCATTTGTGAACATCTGTAAAACTGTCGCACTCAGGGTTGAGTTAATAGTAGAGGGAACTACATCTGAGTGCCACACTAACGTAGGTAAAAATTTATCGGGTCGGGACGCCCCGAGGTAGAGAAGGGTGCACTGTTGCGGATATGGGATTGGCATCCATCCATATCCGCTTGTAAATATTCCCCTATTTCCTCCATACTTCCCAACTATCCCCAATCCCCCATTCCTTAGTCCCATTTTCTGTAAACAACACTCTGTAGACCCGACCTCCCCCTATTTCCCCCATTAAATGTCGCATCCAGGTCCATCGGATCTCACGTAGACAACTATAGGACATCTTGCTAGTTATTCTTAGTCTATGTCAGTTAAGGACTCGTTTCCATTAATTCTGACTCTTCGTTGCACCAGAATGTGATTGTATGGCACCGTTAGGAAGTTTAGGACCTCCCAATACCTCCCCGCACTCTTCCTCACGGTTCAGCAACAACAACAACAACAGCGGCGGCGGCGCGGGGAGTGTGCGTCCTCACTCCGGCTTGGTTGGTAGGGGGTGTTGGGAGGGCACCAAGCCTTTCCAACGAGCCGCCATCGAACATGTGCTCGACGGGGTTACCAAGTAGGGGCTCGCTGTCAGCTCCTCGTCAAGGGCGGAGCCCGGTAACCCCCGCACCCAATAGAAGCGGCGGACCGATCCCATCTGGGGCGGAGCCAACGAGCCGAGGGCGTGTCACTCCCCACTGAGCATGCGCAGGAAGAGGGAGGTGACGTCAGATGCGCGCTGAGCTTGGAGAGAGAAGGACGCCACCTCCGAGCGCTGTGACACCTCCCCGCATCTTTGGACTGGACCGTGCTTTATCCTGTCCCTGAGCCAAGGTGCACCTTGTGCTATCGACTGCCTGTCCTTCCCTGCCATCAATCCCTGTGTAAGTCAGTCTTGTTCCGTTTGTCTGTGGTCTGTCGGGGATAAGATAAGACTGTAACTAAGTGCCCATCTCTTCTGTGTCTTTACCTAATTACCTTGTAATCTACCCCTTTTCTCCACCACTAATTATATCCTCCTCCGGAGGTCTTGAGAACTGTACCCCTTGCGTCGTTTCATTTATCCCAGTCGTTGTGTCCTTTCCATCATTGATTTAGCGTAGCGCGATTTGGCCAACGTTCGAGTGGAATCGGGTGAGTTGGGGGTAATCGGGTAAACTGTGCGAACACGGCGGCCATTCCGCTCGGTCAAGCAACATCTTAAGCCGTGTCCGTAACAATATATATATATATGACGCATTAGTGAATACATAGAAAAATGCCTTCAATGATGTGACTTAGACATTCTGCACATAATCTTACCTGGTATTCATTAAATGAGTGAAAAGAGTGATTTCTCCTGATTCTTCATGATGAACAGGAAGGGATTTGCTTCTGAAGGAGTATCAACTTCTGGTGCTGCTATGCTTAACATATTATATTCAACATGGCTTAGCTGGATAGATAATCATATGGAATAGTAGGGGCGAAAGTGCATTGGGCAATCCAAGATGCACAGACGACTAAGAAAATTCAAACACAACTTGAAAACAGCAGAAATTTCCATTGGCTCACAATGCAGATTCCAAAGCAAATAAGTACAATCATGGCCAAATAAATCAAAAGGCAACTTTGAAATCGCCATTTGAATTATTACATGAATTATTCAGAGCCTGTGCTTTTCCACCATAACTGTTCCAAAAGATGCCTAAATCGGACTCTTGTGACATTTATCCATGCTGCATCATGGAGCTCTAATAAAATATTTAAAGGTCATATTTCTAGATATAAGTGGTGAAACAACCAGCAGAACGCCCTGCTTTCCCTTCAATCCACAGCGTAACTCCTCATACCAATCCGGAAGAAGGTTCCAATGGGATTTTTGAAAGGTTTTTGTGGCTGTTGAGAGCGCGTATCTCCGCCAGGCTGAACAGTTTACGTTTTGTATCCCACTGATAGGCCAGATCTGGATTCGGCTCTGAACCAAAATCAAATCGGCTTGTTATTTACATCTAAAACTCATCCACTAAGTTTTGTCATAATCCGTCCACAACTTTTTGAAATATCATGATATCTATTTTTATGATAATTTATAAATATCATGATATATTATCATGATATCACATGACATCTATCATAAAATATTTGCTCCCAATTATCAGCAAAGTCATGGAATCCATCGTTGCTTCGGATATCAATCCTTCCTCTTCTCCAATGGCTTGATCTCTGATCATCAATTTGGATTCAGACCAGGTCACTCAACTCTGGACATTCTGCTTCTGCTGTCTCAACAATGGATGGAGGTCCTTCATGCCAAACAGGAAATCAGAGCTGCCTCCCTTGACATATCACGTGCCTTCGATACGGTCTGGCACCCCGCTCTGCTCACCAAACTCTCCTCTGATGGTATCCATGGAAATCTTGACGCATGGCTTGCGGACTTCCTCTCTGGTCGTAATCAACATGTGGCCCTGAATGGATTTCTCTCATCTCCCCTTCCTGTTAAGGTTTGGGGTTCCCCATGGCAGTGTTCTGGGCCCTGTGCTTTTTCTGGTCTTCATCATTGATCTCTCTGACTCTCTGGAAAATCCTCTCTATCTCTTTGCTGATGACTCCACTCTCTGCCGCTCCATACGTCATCCCTCAGATCGGCAACCTGCAGCCTCCTCACTCTCTGCAGACCTGGACAAAATCACAGACTGGTCAAACAAGTGGAACATGTCTTTCAATCCTGATAAATCTCACACTCTCACTTTGTCTCTCCAAAAAGACCGTCTGGACAACCCTCCCATCTACTTTCTCAACAATCCTCTCCAAGAAGTTCTGTCACTCAAGCTTTTGGGTCTCACTATCTGCCATGATCTCTCCTGGGAAAACCACATTTCCAAGCTGGCCTCTAAAGCCAGTCGTCCACTGGGCATTCTCCGTCATGTGAAGTCCTTCATTGGCACACCTGAGCTCCTCACCACATACAAGGCTTTCATCTGCAGCTCAATGGAATACTGTTCTCCCCTTTGGGCTGGTGCTCCTGCCTCACACCTGGCTCGGCTTCACGCTGTTGAAACCAAAGCCTTCAGAATCATTCGAATCTCTCGCGATGAAAGTAACTCCGAGGGCCTTTCACTCACTCACCGCAGGCAGGTAGGTAATCTTTCTCTCTTCTACCGACTCATATCTGGCCTAGCTCCCCCAGCTCTATCTGTGCTCTGTCCCCCAAATATTCCTACAGGTCGCACAAGATCTGCCAGCAACCCTCTTATGGGGAAACTGCGAAAATCAAGACTCTCTGCTCACCTTCACTCTTTCATTCTTCTTTACTCCAGGCTCTAGAACAAATTCCCTCACTCTCTTCAATCCCTCTCCTCCCTCCAGGTCTTTAAAACAGCTGTTCACCACCATCTCTTGTCTTCCCCCATCCAAAACCTTGATCTTTTCTACCTCCATTAATTCACCCCAGATCCACATTTTTGAAATACCGACTTCTTTCCTGGAAGTCCTAGCAGTGTCCATGTGTTTCATACACACTTCCCATGCCTCCTCCCCCCAAGCCCTCTCCTTCCCCCAGATCTTCCGATGTCCCTGTTCTCTGCTGTTGTACTTGTGTGCTTCCCTCTCTCTCCCCATCTTGTCTCCCGCTCCCTTTATTGTATGTTCTGTGTGTCCGTTTTTTTTTGGTTTTTTTTGTGATTGATGTTAGCTCTTACACGAGTCTCGATCTTGTATGCAAAAAAAAAAAAAAAATCTATCGTTTTTGGCCCCATCCCTCAATGGTGAAGAATTACTTGGAGAATTAAAAAATTCTCGAATCTGAATCTGTATCCGGATATTCACCAAAATCGAATCGATTTGTGTTTTTCACACACCCAACCTGTCCACCAAGTTTCGTCAAATCAGTCCATCATTTTTGGAGATATCGTGCTATATATCGGTTTTAGCCCTATCTCTCAATCGTGAAAAATCACTTCAAAAAAATTCTCTGACCCAGATCCGGATTTTCACCAAAATCTAATCATTTCATCGTTGTCACACAACCAACCTCTCCACCAAATTTTGTCCGAATACGTCCACAACTTTTTGAAATACCCTGTTCACAGATAGACATGGGTGAAAACATAACTTCCATTCACCTTGAGTGACGGAGGTAATCAGGCTGAACAGTTTACGTGTTGTATCCCACTGATAATCTGGACCTTAAACCAAAATTTAATTGGCTTGTTCTTGTCACCTATCTCACTTATCCACCCAGGTTTTGTCATAATCTGTCCACATTTTTTGCGATGTCGTGCTGTATATAACTTTTGACTCTATCTAGCAATTGTGATGAATCACTTAAAAAATTATCCTATCTGGACCTGGATCCGGATCTTCACCAAAAGGAATCGATTCGTCCTTGTCACATACCAAACCTGTTGACCAAGTTCCAACAACCATCGGGTGCACCTCTTTGTGGTGGTTGTACCCCTCAACACCCCCATTCCACTCCCCACGCAAGTCAGGGGGCAAATCTTCCCCATTCTTCCCTGCTGCCAAGATTTATGATGGCAGCTCGGTCATGGTCAGAGTGCCGATCGGTCTCCATGGACCGGCCCTTTCCCTCTTGTCTCTCTATCTCTCTCTCTTTAACTCTGTCATGGCCCCCAACTTCATGAAGGCGAATGTGTACCATCCTAGATGTGCGATCTCTGGGTTGCTCCTGGGAGATCAATCGGCTGTCTCCCTGCCACAGGCTTGTTCAAGAGACCTATCCGGGGCTATACGACGACAACAACAACCAAATTCTGCCTGAATCCGTTAAAAAAAACTTTTTGTGATATCCTGCTCACAGACAACCAAACACACAAACAGGGTTGAAAACATAACCTTGGTCCATCCTCGGTGGCAGATGTAATCAAATCCGTCCATGTATCTCAGCCAAGAGTTTAGCGCTATCTCCATGGACATATCTCAAGCATTTGATACAGTCTGGCAAACCCCACCTTGCTATTCAAACTCTGGCTGTAGCATCCAAGGCTAACCCCACATGAGTTTCAGAATTCCTCCACACTCGAAGTTATCACTTGGCTCTCAACAGGATCCTCTCAATCCCTTTGTCTGTTGAGGCTGGAGTGCCCCAAAGCACCATATTGGGCCCAATCCTGTTCCTCATCTTCATCAACGATCTTTCCAATCCTCTGAAATATCTTCCTCATCCTTTTGCTGATGACTTAACCTTATGTTGTAGCATCTCTCATCTTTCAGAAAAGCATGCAGCAGCCTCTTCCTCTCACTGCAAGCCTTGATAGAATCAGGAGCTGGTTCAACACTTGGAATATGTCTTACAAGTTACAAACCTGGCAAATATCATACTTGCTCTATCTGTCTGAAAGGACCATTTCGCATACCCTCTCTCAGTCTCTCAAACCTTTGGGCTTTAACCTCAACCATGATTTATCTTAGGGAAACCACATCCTCGAATTGGCATCCAAAGCCAGCCACCGACCGTGTGCCCTCCATCACGTCGAATTTCCTTGGCATATCAGAACTTCGACCAACCTACGATACCTTAATTTGCAGCTTGATGGAGTTCTTCTCTCTGATCTGGCCTGGTGCTGTTCAGTCTAAAACTATCAAGTCATTGGAATCTCCTGCGATGAAGCTGAATGTCTGAACCTGTTGCTCATGTATCGTAGACAATTATATGGCCTCCTTTGTCGTCTCCCCTCCCAGCTCCCCAATCTTTGCAGGGATCAGATATTGTCAATAACTAATTTCTGGTGAAACTCACAAAATCAAGCCTTACTGCTCACCTCCACTCTTTTGGTCCTCCTTTGCTGTGAAACCAACTTATTCAGTTTGTTCAATATCGTTATTCTCTCCAGTGCTTCTAGATGGCTGTTTCACCCCTCCTGGTCCTCACTCCTATTCATATTCAAAATGTTTCCCCAGGCTGCAAGCACACCTCTTTCTTTCCTGGTCATTGTGACGATCTCTGTGGCAAATGATCCTATTGTGCAAAGTTTTAAATCCAATCAAAACGTTGATTTTGTTCATAATGTTTGCAGTTTTATCTTTTGCAAAACAACTCACTGTCATTGGCTGTTTCGCAAGGTTCCACAAAAAGCTTCCACGACATTTGTGCAGGAAGGAAATTGCAGGTTTGTTTAGGTGCTGATGGAGAAGGTTGAAGTAAGCATCATTGCAGTTCTGGAAAAGCTGTCTCTACTGAAAACACTCCGGTTCTAAATTTCCTTGGAGCGTATGGAGAACATCCCGGTAGTTAAGCAGCACATTGAGGGATTTGCGGAGAGGGATGTTGAATCACATGCAGGACTGCAATGGAGATGTCATGGTATCAGACGGTTCAATATCCCTCTGCCATTTGTTTAACTTCACACAACGGGACTGCTTGTCGTTAGTTCATCTCAATCAGGAAATTCTATCCACTTCAAAAAAAATTGGGCACAAGTTTGGCAGGTGCAGTTTAACCTCAAGAAATGTGAGTTGCTGGGTATGGGTAGGAATAATAAAAATAGAGATTACATGATGGAAGTGGCAGTCTTGGAGCGTGTCACACAGGAGAAGGATCTGTGGATGGTAATGGATGTGCAGAAGTTTTATATCAGAAGTGCAGAAGTTTCTTTTTTTTATACATAATTGACAGTGATAGGAACAGGGGGCATAGCTTGATAGTAAATAAGAGGAGAGGTACGGTGGTATTACGGCATGAGTCTTTCACTCAGAGTAGTTGGTTCATGGAATGCTCAACCAGGAAATGTAGTGACAGCAGAAATGGTAGAAAGGTTTAAATTGGAATTAGTTAGGTACCTAGAAGTATTGCGGTTAATGGATGGATAAACAGATATTTGCAGGAAAGCGCAGGTATGGTGGGCCTATTCCTGCATTGAAGTTCCTCGTATTGTGTATTCTCATCTGTTTCATCCGTAATTCCATTACCTTTTCTTTAGACCCCTTTCTTGGGGTTTATGTCTAGCTTGTTCAACCCCTATATCTTCCTCCACTCCTCCAATATTCTCTTATTCTTCTCTCACACATCCTTCCTCCAAGTGTCCCATTGCTGTGTCCCTCTACTCTGCTCTCGCTATGCTTCCCCACTTTCCACGGTGTTCTATCTAGTCTGTTCTGTGTGTTCTCGTTCTTGCACAAATCCCCCTAAAATCACTTTCAATCAGAGATGATTTTTGAAATTTTACTAAGTTCTAGAGGCAGTTTTGCTATGATGTACTAACAGCTGCCCAGATATATTATGGGTGAAACCAGAAGGTCAGATGAAGTGCTATACCTGTTGTACATTGTGTTTGTGTTAATGCCTCATGGAATACATTTGTCTTGAGCATTGAAATCGTGCACATTCCCCTAATACTTTCGGTGGTGTCACTCTGAGGCTGGTAATTCAGTCCAAAATCCTCGGCCTATGGCCCTGCTGCCATTAATTAATGCAGGGCAGGGCATAGACATGATCTATTGGATGGGACTTCTAGGTGAGGTCTGCTAGCATTTGTTGCGACTAGTGGACCTTTAAGATCCAACGGTGTCTTTCACAAGTGTAAGCCATTGTGTACCAGAACCAGCACCTTGGTCAAATTACAAATTCCTGCCCTATCCCTTAGCTTAGGGATTAGGGGATATCACATCAGCAGCACAGCCATGTTTCCATAAATGTTGTAAGCAAGGGCCTTGTGCTGCATACTAATGAATGAACCTGGATTTACTTAAATCTGTGTCAAACACTCGTGATGTGTAAGCATAATACACAAGACAGATGAAGTCAACAAAGGCAGGCACTTTCAGAAATTAATTTCAAAAATCCCCAAAACCCCTATTAACCTTTTTATACGGTAAGTAAGAGGCTCAAGAAGCAGGAATTAAATCCTAACAGTGGCTAGCTTTGATAAATTTATATTCATGTCTATGAATTAACTGAAATATACAGTTGCAGAAAATTCATTTATCACTTTTAAATGGGAAGGATACATTATTATCAGTCCAAAATGACCAAACGATTGGCATGAAACAACTCTATAAAAAAAAAAAATTTTGGATACAAAGTCTAAATTCATGGAAGAGCTAGAACACAGAATGGATCAGGACACAACAGAACAAAAGATACAATAGAAAGAGGAGGGCGAAACACTCACAGAAGGGTTGAGGGACAAAGTAGAGAGAGACTTTGACAAACAATGGATGTAGGGAGGAATGAGCGGAAAGGGAGGACGAGGACGTACAGGGTGAACAAGATGGATATAGAAGCAAACTCTAACGCCAGAAAAGCTATAAATTTGGAAAGACATGTGCTTGGGGGTGAGGGGGTGGTTAATGGGGGTTGAATGTGAACGTGAATTCTAAACATAAGGCTGAAAAAAAATATTGCTGGTCTCTGGTCAGACCAAAGTTGCAGAATTGATGCGGCGATGCGTTTTTTTTTTTTTTTTTCTTTTTGAAAAGCATGGATTGCACATATAGAGGTGTTTTTTGTGTCCTCATGCCTTGCGGTCCTCCTCATCTGCTGTGGTGCCATCCAGAGAGAAATTAAAGACAGCCAATGGGACTGGTAGGCCTTTTTGTAAATAATGAACACAAGCTTGTTATTTTAAAATGTATTTATTCTGAAAATTATTAAGTTATTCAAGCATATTATAGACTGCCATTTCGTTCTCGAGATCGCCTCGCCGTACCATCAAACATTCCAATGCATCGATCGCATCAACACTGTGCATGCACAAGTGGTCTAACAGGCCGATGGTCTCCCACAATCTCTTCTCCCAGTCCACCAGATTATCACAGACACTTACAACTTCATGACAAACGATAGGATCCAGGCCTAACTAACGAGACCACCCGCAGCTCTCTTGGCCTTCTGGTTGCTAAATCAGCGTTTCCCAACCGTTTTCTGATCGAGTACCACTTGGAGGTCCCGTACCGTCGCCGTGTACCACCTGGTTCCAGAAAAACTCAATTCGATAAGATATCAGGCTTATTTCAATTTAATGCGAGGGCTGCATCTGTTTCTTCTCCACCAGCTGGTCGATGCGGGGCATAACTTTGCTCACAGCACATCGGAAATCATGAAATATATCAGAAATCAGAAATAAAAAAATTATCAGGCCAAATCATTTTTTTTAAAGGTTGAGTCGCGAACCACCTGGAAGGCCCTCGCGTACCACTAGTGGTACGTGTACCACAGGTTGGGAACCAGTGGTTCACACGAACCCGACAAAGAACGTCTTCGTTTTAATAAATTACAATATCCAGCCGATTGGATTCATGACGTCACGGCACACAAAACTACTCATATCTTTGGAACGGCTGGTTGGATTTGAACAAACTAAACGAAGTTTTGTCGAGCAGAACGGTGCGCGAACGTCGATACAAATGGCGACTCTCACAGACCCGTATTTCCCGAGATAGCGCACCGGCCCGGCAACAACAGGCACGCGCTGTTGTAGGTACCGTTGGAAATTTGAAAAAAAATAATTGTTGACGCGCAGGGTCAAAATCGATGCGCGCGCTGACCAGAGACCGGAAATATATTTTTCTCGCCCTAACAATCACCAAGCTGCCTGTGATGGAAAAGTAGACTCAGCTTCACTGCGCGAGATTCCAATGATCTTCAAGGCCTTCGTCTCCGCATGGTCAAGCTGAGCAAGGTGTGAGGCCGGGGTGCCAGCCCAGAGAAGAGAGCAATACTCCATCAAGCTGCGAAGGTCTTGCAGGTTGATAAGAGTTCAGGACTGCTAAGGAACGACGTTCCATGATGATGTTTGGTTTCGCCCAGCCAGCAATTGGCTTTGGAGGCCAACTTAGAAATGTGGTTTGCCCAAGAAACATCATAGCTGACCATGAGACCCAAGAGTTTGAGTGACAACATATTCAAGAGGATTCTGAATAAAGTAGATGGGAGGAGTGTTTACAAACGTCCTTTTGCAGTGAGAGAGTGAGTGTGAGATTTTCACGATTGAAAGACATATTCCAAACGTTTAGGGCAGCTTTTGATTCTATCAGTCTGAAAAGAAGGAAGAGGCTGCAGCCTACTTCTCTGAAGGATGAGCGATGTCATGGCAGAGGGTGGAGTCAACAGCAAATAGATAAAGGGATTTTCCAGAGACTGGGGCACTCCAGCCTTGACAAGGAGAGGCGATGAAAATATCCATTGAGTGCCCCCACATTGGCTGTGAGAGTACGTGCCGAGGAGTGGAGGACATTAGTAAAGTAAAAGTGGAGTTGTACTTGCATGCCATTGGCAGAGGGTGTGGATGGCAAGGCAGGTGCCAAACTGTATTGAAAGCTCATGATATATCTATACTACAGGGTGAGGCAATGGAATGTGACGGTTTTCAGAAAGCAGCTGCAGCTAAAGGCATGCTGTGGTGGGGGAAACCTTGTGTGTCAGGTGATCTGAAAGTTACACAGTTTTTCCTGTCAGTGCAGCGAGAGACAGTATGAAGAACTGGTCGGTGCCACAACGTATTGTTGCGAATATGGAATTTGGCCTCCATATCCGCTTGTAAATATTCCCCTATTTCCCCAATACTCCCCAACTATCCCCAATCCCCCATTCCCTAGTCCCATTGTCTGTAAACAACAATCAGTAGAGCCGACCTTCCCCTTTTTCCCCCATTAAATGTCGTGCCCAGGTCCACCGCATCTCACGTAGACAACTTTCGGACATCTTGCTAGTTATTCTTAGTCTATGTCAGTTAAGGACTCCTTTCCATTAATTCTGACTCTTCGTTGCACCAGAATGTGATTATATGGCACCAGTAGTGAGTTTAGGACCTTTCCCATACCTCCTTCCATCTTCTTCCCCAAACAACAACTACAACTACAACTACAACAACAATTACAACAACAACGACGCTGCGCGGGGGGAGTGTGCGTCATCACACCGGCTCGGTTAGCCGCCATTGACAATGCGCGCCGGACCATGCGCTCCACGGGGTTACCACGAAGGGGCTCCTTGTCAGTCCCCCGTCAAGGGCGGAGCCGGTAACCCCCCCGCACGCACCCAATGAGAGGCGACGTGCCGATTCCATCTGGGGCGGAGCTAACGAGCCGAGGGCGTGTCACTCCCCGCCGGAGATACGAAGCGACTCACCGGATGTGAGGTCAGATGCGCCCCCAGCCTGGAGAGAGAAGTTGCCACGTACGAGCGCTGAATACCTCCCCGCATCTCTGGACCGGACCGAGTCGATTCTGACCTTTGAGCCCAGGTGCACCTGGAGCCATCGATCCTGCCTTTCCTAGCCATCAATCCCCGTGTGAGTCAGCCTTTTGTCCCATTTATCTGTCGTCTGTTGGGGTTAATATAAGATTGTGTCTAAGTGCCTATCTTCCTTTGCTGTCCCTCTTGTAGTTGTAATCTAACCTTCCGAACGAATATAATCTCCTCCGGAGGTCTTGAGAACCATATCCCTGGTGTCGAGTCATTTTAATCCCAGCCGTGTGTCTTTTCCTTCATTGATCTAGCGTAGCGCGATTAGTCAACGTTCGGGTATAATCGGGTAACTTGTGCAGACGTGGTCATACCAAACCGCTCGGTAAATAACATCTAAGCCACGTCTGTAACAATTGGTGTCGAGGAGTGGAATTCGGACCCGGGACTAAATTTATTAGGCCCAAATTTGTAACAATTAGAATCGATTCGGAGCGCGTTTCCCGCGCGAAATTATAACGGCGAAATTTGATTTTGTTATACGAAAATAAAAACCCGAATTTTGAAAGTCGCACTATGGCGGATCAAGACAGCTGGGGTCCGGTAGGGGAGAGTGAGGCAGGGTCGGTCCAGGACCAAATTGAGGGACGCGAGGAGAGCGAAGCAGCGAGGGTAGCAAACGCACAAAATGGCGCCTCGCTGGTCACCGCGCCCGCGACCGTGGCAGCGCCCCCGGTGGATTGGAACTTGTTTTTCATACAAATGAAGGCCCTTATGGCCCAGAATAGCGAACGGTTAGAACAAAAGATGGGGTCCAATAGCGAGAAATTGAGGGAGGACATGGGGTCCAATAGCGAGAAATTGAGGGAGGACATGGGGGCCCAGATCGGAGGGTTAGGGAGTAGAATAGAGGGATTAGACAATAGGTTAGGGGAAATACAGGAGGGGTTAACGGGGGTAGAAAACAGAATGGCCGCTCAAGAGAATCAGATAGAGGGAGTGAAACATGGGTTAACGGGGGTAGAAAACAGAATGGCCGCTCAAGAGAATCAAATGGAAGGTATGCAAAAAGGGTTAGAGGGGTTAGAAAACACCATGGAAGGCAAATTGAGGGACATGAGGGACCAAGCGGAAAGGGAAGTTAACCAAATGGGGCAGCAGATAGAGGGGGTCAGAATGGGGGTAGAAACCAAACTGGATGCTCACAGGGAGGAAATGGAGCAGATGAGGGTGGCATCTGGGCAGGAGATGCAAGTGATGGGAGAGGAGATCAGAAGAGGAGTGAGTGAGGAGGTCGGAGGAGTGCGCGAGGAGGTGAGGCACTGTAAGGAGCACATGGAGAAGGAGGTGAGAAAGGGGACTGTAAAGTTACAAGGGGGCATAGAGGACCTGACGCAGGAAGTAGAACAGCTGACGGAGGGACAAAAAGAACTAACGGACCAGGTAAAGAAGAACACAGCGGTAATAGGAGGGTTAAAAGCGACACAAAATGACTTAAAAAATGACTTGGTAGCGACGAAGAGGGAATGTCAGATGGTACGTGAGGGACTGACAACGAGGTTGGACGAGGTGGTAGAGGTAATGGAGACGAAGGACCGGCAGGTGAGGACGCACCTGGAAACGGTCAAGGTAGCCTTAGAGGATGAGCTTGAGGAGACGTACCGGGGAATAAAGGAGGTGAAGCAGAAATTAGAAGAAGTGGAAGAAGGGATGAGCGAAATTAAGAAGCGACGGAGAGGGGATAAGAAAGAGATAAAAGAGGAGATAAAAGAATTGGTCCAAAGTCTGTGTTTGGATCGTGATGATGTGCTCATTAACCGGATGAGGGATTCGCAGGTGATGGAGGAGAAGCGAAGAGGAAGAGGACCCGGTGTAAGTGGTGACCAATATGGTCGTGCGTATGATGCGCCAGGGGATTTAAGAAGCTTGGGGGTCGGGATGGACCCGGGTGTTCGTGAGAGGCCGTTGGTGAAGTGTGCGACAGGTCTGGTGTGCGAAAGAGGAGGTGTGCGAGAAAGTCCGACTCTGGGGTGTGTGAGGAAAAAGTGCGTGCCAAGGAGTGAGTGTGCTGGCGAGAGTGAGTCGGTCGTAGCGCGTGTGCGAGGGAGCATGTGGAAGCACGGTGTGGTGAGTGTTACAGAGGGTGTAACTGGAGAGTGTGCGCGAGAAAGGTGTGTGACGGACAGGTGCATGAGGAAAGAGTGCGCTGTCAAGAGTAAGGGTGAGTGCGCTGTCAAGAATGGAGGTGAGAGTAGTGAGAATGACAAGGAGAGTGAGCTGGTTGTGACAGGTGAGCGAGGATGTACACCTGGGATGGATGGATGCACACCTGGAATGGTAGAGCGTGTGTGGGAAGGCACATTTGAGTTGGTAGTGAGGCACGTGGTTGGGTGTGCGAATGAGAGCACACCTGTGATTGTCACAGAGGAGGTGACTGAGGAGGGGGCGTGAAGAGGTGTTTTGGTGAGGTGTGCGACCAACGAATGTGTGCCAAAGTGTTCGGTGGTCAGGTGTGTGACCAAGGCTGTGAGTGGAATGAGGGTACCTGGGTGTATAAGGAAAGGTACGAGGAGAATGGAAACGGCTGGATGTGTGAGCAAGGAACGGGCTGCGGGGTGCAAGCGTCCAGGTGAAGCATCGACGTTAGACGGGGTAGAGTTTAGAACGACTTATAGCCGAATCGGGCCCTCGGTGCGTGCTGGGCCTCGCTTTGAACGGCCGCGTCCGTGCTCCACTAGGCGGAGCTGGCAGCCCGATAGAAAGGGTCGTCATGGCGACCACTTTTTGGTGAGACGGGCCGGCAGGTCTAGATCGGGGCATTGGATGGCTCCACGCCGAGATGGTGCGTGGGATCTCGGCCCGGGTAAGCCCCCGTCCCTGCACCGAGTGCCGGACGCATCCAGCCGCTGGCACAGAACAACCCGCATTCATGGCTTGGCTTTACGAAGCCGGGCTTTGGACGGGAATTGGCGCACCGAGAGGCAGTAGTGAGTAGACTGGGTGATGAGGTTAGTGTTTTGGCCCCGAAATTAGAGAAAAACAAAATTTGATGATTGGCAAAGGAGTGGCAGTAATGATTGGCAGATGATGGGCAGTGATTGGCAAATTTTTGATTTGTTGAAATTTGAAGTGCAAAATTGGTAGTGAGCGATAGGCCCGGTGGGTAAGGGGGGGCGTCCTTGCCACCCTTCCCATAGTGGGGGCAAAGGAGCACTAGATTATGGGGTGTATGGCAGTGAAAACTAGCCCGGGTGGGTTAGGTTATATTGTAGGGATCTAGCGAAGATGACATTAGGTGACGTTAAGTTTAGTTAGTGACTGATACCTGTAGTGGGGACGCAGGTAGTTTAGTGTGGATGATAATGACGTGGGAGCGCAATAGTTTAAAGGGACGACTGGGAAGCGCAAGTTTCAGAAGGGAGTAGTTAGCTGAGATGATGCCGTGTGTGTGAGAATTGAACAGGTGTGATTGCACAGGTGTGCAACTGGACAGGTGTGTGGAGCAGTGTGTGAGTAGTGAGTGTTGTGGATCAGCGCGAATGCGCTTGGGGAGAGAAGGGTGCAGGTGGCACCAGGTGTGAGAGCACAGGTGTGCAAGTACAGGTGTATGGAGAGAGTTGGAGTAAGTGGTACGGAGTGGTGTGCATGGTGCGAAGGTGTGGATGGGGGAAGAGTGGACCCTTTTCACGAGTACCCGGGGCGGGTAGTGTAAGTGTTAGGTAGAGGGTACAGGTAAATTGTGGTTGGACATTGGCATCTGTGGTGCGGGTGACAGAATGGTATTGTGAATGGGTGCATTAGTGTTGTGGAAATGGCTGGGCGTGTAGCCTGTTAGTGTGTGTAGTTGGTTGGGCACTCCACCACTGTGAGGATGTCGGCCAGGTGAGGCCGCAGGTGGGCTCTGGGAGCCGGTAGAGTTGTGGATGGGGCCCGAGGATCCGGAGGATGGACCCGGGTAGCCCAGTGCCAGAGAGGGCACCGAGTGGGGAGAGCGCCAGAGGGCCTTCCCCAGGTAGTTAGGTTAGGGTAAGGAGCAGGTAAGCTCGGAGGCAACTGCAGTGGTGGAGGTGTGCAGGTGGGTAGACCCACTGGGAGAGGTACACGCCACAGCCCAGAAATTGTGCGAGGGCACCGGGAGATGAATCGGGGGAGTGAGACCCCAAATTGAAAAGCACCACAGTCTGGCCAATGGGAATTGGTTTTTAGAACCCATAGTGTAAGAGGGCCAATGGTTTGGCCGGAGAAAGACCCCGGGTAGTGTAAAGTTGTTAAAGTCATTTAGGAAATAGTTAGGATTGACGAACCTGTCGCACCATACGCAGCCACTTACCTGTGGTGATGATGATGACTCCACACCTGTGTTTTCTTTGTTTTGGTGCAGGAAATAAGGACTGCTGTTGGATTTGTGAGACGCATCACGACGTGGATGAGACATTGGGGTGATTCCATCTCTCCCTCCTTAGGAGGGACTGATGATGAATTGGTAATGGCAAATTTTGATGTTCAGTTGGAGATGGCAAATTTTGATGAAAGTTGAAAATGGCAAATTTGATTGGTTAGGAGGGAGAGGAGACGAATTTGGTTTATGGGAGGAACGGGGAAGACAGTAGGGATGTTTGTTGATTTGTAAAGTAGATGTTTATGGGTAGTGTTGTGTTTTGTGGATACAGTAAGGGGTAAGGGAGGGGCCATGTAGGTTACCTGGTGGGGGGGGGGGGGCGTACGGTAGGAACGTACCTGTCTCACCTGGTTCCCATGTGCCCCCAGTGTGCATCATCTTATATTGCGTGCACTTTTGCGCCCTTACCACCTTACTCACTTGTCTTTTCTTTTGTCTCCCACCTCCGAGGATCTGGCTTTGGGGTAGAGAGAGAGGAGAGAGAGGTGCTGGCTACGCAGTTGTGGGCCTGCACTTTCGCTGCTTGCTGCTTGGATCGATACACCATATGGACCGCAATGTTTGTGGCCACCCACCATGGACCGCAGCTCTTTTGCGGCCAAGCACCACCCGTGGATGGACCTATGGGTCAACGTGGCACCTATGCCATGCAGGTGAACCACTTTTAGTTGACACCACTGAAGGCCACAATATAGAAATGGACGTGGTTGGCGCCTTTCTTTATTTTTTGAAAGAGGCAAGAAGGCCAAGTGCACCACACGAAGGCAAGACCAGCGGCAGAACATCGGCCGGCTGCGACACCACCGGTGATTTATAGACACTTTATTGGTGCACCGGATGGTGCTCACTGTGTGATGGGGTGGTGCTTGATGCTTGGAAGGGGTGCTCTGCACATTATTAAAGGCCGTAGGCCACAGAGCACTCGTGGGTTGGTGTATCGATGCTAGCATGCGTGCTCTCTCTATGCATAACATCTGCATGTGTTCCTCCAAAAACAGGTCCTGGATCGTAGTGTAAATATCAGCGTAGTCTTGTGTAAATAATGCTCCCTACCGGCTGTATGTTTAGTTTGAGGATTCTTTCCGGATTCGGTTATCCTGTGGGTGTGTTTCTGTGAGGAGAAGGGTGCAACGTCGCAGGGGGACATATTTACTCATTTGTGAATATCTGTAAAACTGTCGCACTCAGGGTAGAGTTAATAGTAGAGGGAACTACATTGCGTGCCACACTAAAGTAGGTAAATATTTATCGGGTCGGGACGCCCCGAGGGTAGAGAAGGGTGCAATGTTGCGAATATGGAATTTGGCCTCCATATCCGCTTGTAAATATTCCCCTATTTCCCCAATACTCCCCAACTATCCCCAATCCCCCATTCCCTAGTCCCATTGTCTGTAAACAACAATCAGTAGAGCCGACCTTCCCCTTTTTCCCCCATTAAATGTCGTGCCCAGGTCCACCGCATCTCACGTAGACAACTTTCGGACATCTTGCTAGTTATTCTTAGTCTATGTCAGTTAAGGACTCCTTTCCATTAATTCTGACTCTTCGTTGCACCAGAATGTGATTATATGGCACCAGTAGTGAGTTTAGGACCTTTCCCATACCTCCTTCCATCTTCTTCCCCAAACAACAACTACAACTACAACTACAACAACAATTACAACAACAACGACGCTGCGCGGGGGGAGTGTGCGTCATCACACCGGCTCGGTTAGCCGCCATTGACAATGCGCGCCGGACCATGCGCTCCACGGGGTTACCACGAAGGGGCTCCTTGTCAGTCCCCCGTCAAGGGCGGAGCCGGTAACCCCCCCCCCCCGCACGCACCCAATGAGAGGCGACGTGCCGATTCCATCTGGGGCGGAGCTAACGAGCCGAGGGCGTGTCACTCCCCGCCGGAGATACGAAGCGACTCACCGGATGTGAGGTCAGATGCGCCCCCAGCCTGGAGAGAGAAGTTGCCACGTACGAGCGCTGAATACCTCCCCGCATCTCTGGACCGGACCGAGTCGATTCTGACCTTTGAGCCCAGGTGCACCTGGAGCCATCGATCCTGCCTTTCCTAGCCATCAATCCCCGTGTGAGTCAGCCTTTTGTCCCGTTTATCTGTCGTCTGTTGGGGTTAATATAAGATTGTGTCTAAGTGCCTATCTTCCTTTGCTGTCCCTCTTGTAGTTGTAATCTAACCTTCCGAACGAATATAATCTCCTCCGGAGGTCTTGAGAACCATATCCCTGGTGTCGAGTCATTTTAATCCCAGCCGTGTCTTTTCCTTCATTGATCTAGCGTAGCGCGATTAGTCAACGTTCGGGTATAATCGGGTAACTTGTGCAGACGTGGTCATACCAAACCGCTCGGTAAATAACATCTAAGCCACGTCTGTAACAGTATGTTCGCGGTGCCACAACGTAAGAGCATTTTTTGAATGCAAATCGGTAGTGCAGGTGCAGAGAAGATTTAGACGTGATTTTGGTGTTGCACGGCATGGTAGAATTCCCTCTCGTAACTTTATTTTGAAGTGGGTGGAAAAATTCTTGCTCTGCCAGGAGCGAGATGATGATTCTCGCTTTTTGCTGAGTCTAACTCGCTCTGCCAGGCATCAATCGGCTCCGTTGAACATATCGGTCGCGAGTGTTCGCCGTATTCTGCACGATGACTTCAAATTTCATCCCTATAAAATTCAAACTGTGCAGAGTCTGAAAGAAATCGATAAAGTAGCTCGACTGGAATTTTGTAAGCAGTTCATGGACATTTTGAATGAAAATCCAGCTGATTTGCACAAATTAATTATGTCGAACGAGGCACATTTCCAACTCTCCGGGTTCATCAACAAATAGAACTGCCATTATTGGAGTGACGAACAACCTGCACAGATGTTTCAAAGACCAATGCAAAGTGTGAAAGTCACAGTTTGGCGTGGCGTCTCTGCCTTTGGGATTATCGGACCGTACTTTTTTGAAGAAGGTAACCGCACTGTGACGGTAAACTCGGAGCGATATCAACAAATGCTGGCAATGTTAGCGTTTCCTGGTGATGAGGACGTCGATGGTGAGATCTGATTCCAGCAGGATGTCGCCACAGCGCACACATCTCGGGCATCGATGGAAGTTTTGCGATCCATGTTTCCCGGGCAAGTAGTCTCCCGATTTGGAGATATCGACGGGCCACCGAGGTTCCCTGATCTAACAGCTCCCGACTACTTCCGATGGGGATACTTGAAGTCAAAGGGATTCGAGCAATTGACAGGTTTATTGCGACAGGTTATGATTTCAGGTCTAGATTACATGAATGTATCCGTTTTGGTGGAGACCACTTAAAAGATGTTATTTAAAATAAATAAAAAAGTACAGATTAATAAATTGCATTGTACTGCTGTTTTTCAACTGAAAGCGTTTTGCCTTTTATTCAACCCAGTTTTCCACAACGCTTTAAAAAGCATCACATTCCATTGACTCACCCATTACAGTTCATCATCTGTGTATAAGAGAGCTGTTTGTCTTTGTGTCATCATTTTTCTCAGAGATGGCTGAACAGATCTTTGTCAAATTTTCAGAGGTTCATCGGTGAGCGCCTGGGGGTGTTTTAGGCAAAAAAAAAAGAAAATATTTTTTTGGGGTATTTTTAAAAATTGCTCTATAGTGCAGAGCCTTTGTATCTATGTGAAAGGTAGTATTAAATTATCACCGATCATTGCGTGTGTGACATCATGATATTAAATATAAATTTTCCATATTGGACGTAGGTATGGAAGTGTTTTAGGCACCTACAAAAAATAGAAAATAAAACCAAATTGATTTCTTCAAAATGCCAACAGGATTAGAACATCACTGGGCAATGCTGGGTACTCCTGCTAGTATGTATGTATATATATATATATATATATATATATATATATATATATATATATATATATATATATATATATATATATATACATATATATATATATACATATATATATATATATATACATATATATATATATACATATATATATATACACATATATATATATACGAGCTTGGCTCGGCTCGCTACGCTCGCCTCACCACGCGTCGTTGCTGAGGAACGGGCTTATTTTAGCTGAGGATAATGACTGTACCTGAGTTGCTGTGTTGTCATGATTTACACCAATCATAATACAAACAATTACTTTGCACAAATGTATTTGTCGTGTTTGTGATATTACATTTTTATCGGCAATTTAGGTTGAATGTTTTTTTTTCAAGAAAGAATCCCTCAGCACACATAGGGGAGGGGTAGGTGCAGACTGGACGTTTGGGCCGATTACACCTCACCATGACGTAATTCAAAACACCTCACCACCAAGTAATTTAAAACACCTCACAGCCATAAAACACATAATAAAAACATTTCACCACCACAAAATTAAAAACACCTCACCACCACGAAATTGAAAACACCTCACAGCCATCAAACACGTAATAAAAATACCTCACAACCATAAAACACGTAATAAAAACACCTCACAGCCATAAAACACGTAACAAAAATACCTCACCACCACGAAATTAAAAACACCTCACAGCCATAAAACACGTAATAAAAACATCTCACAGCCATAAAACACGTAATATAAACACCTCACAGCCACGAAATTAAAAACACCTCACCACCGCGTCATTTAAAAACACCTCACCACCAAGTAATTCAAAACACCTCACCACCGCGTCATTTAAAACACCTCATCACCAACTAATTCAAAACACCTCACCACCGCGTCATTTAAAAACACCTCACCACCAAGTAATTCAAAACACCTCACCACCACGTAATTCAAAACACCTCATCACCAACTAATTCAAAACACCTCACCACCACATCATTAGAAACACCTCACCAACACGTAATTATAAATACCTCACCACCACGTAAATCAAAACACCTCACCACCATGTGATTTAAAAACATCTCACCACCACATCATTTAAAAACACCTCACCACCACATAATTCAAAATACCTCACCACCACGTGATTCAAAACCACCACAACGTTAACGTTATTAAAAACACTTCACAACCACGGAAACAAAAGTTTGAGGGAGTCGTTAAGTGACAACACAGACTGCCCAGATGTGTAGATATATACTGTAGATGTTCTGCTTCCTGGAAGCTCTAGTTATATAACCATCAGCGGATGTTAATCGTCAATGTTTATGCCCCCATGACAGCACAGCCAGGGCGGCTTTCTTCACACTGTATCCTTTACCTTCCTTAAGGATCTAGCCCCTGATACCCTTTTGTGCTTAGGTGGTGATTTTAATTGTACATTAGACCCCGCCATAGATCAGAACAGCCCTGAACTCCATCCTGCTAGTACTAGGCCTCTGTCTGCACTTCTGTCTCGAAATTATTTTTGGGATGTTTGGTGACTACAGCATGGGAACACTCAACAATACTTGGTGTCGTTGCCTGTTCAACAACTTGTCGCTTGCAAGGCTTGATAAATTTTATATCAGCCTCTCCTTTTGAAACCTTGTAAGTTTTACTGATATTACTCCTTCAGGGTTTTCTGACCATTTTTAAATTAAAATGCATCTTTCTTTCCCTAGCCCTCAGAGGCATACTTCTCATTGGTCTTTTAATATCTCTCTTTGAAATGATTCCTTTTTTAAACTATCTTTTAAAAATTTCTGGCTTCGGATTCTAGAATCACGGAATGATTTCACCAATCTTTGCCAATGGTGGGATTATGTAAAAGCACAAATCCGAGTCTTCTGCCAGCAATATAGGAACAATTTCACGAATGTAAAGCAAGCCAGGATATGCATTTTAAAGAAAGAAATTCTTGACTTGCAAGAAAACACGACTAACATTGATGAGGATGTACGATGCCAGCGGCTTCATGAGAAACAAGCCCTACTGAATGTTTTAACTAAAGATGATGCTCTCAGAGTGCTAACACGACTCCGACTAAAAGGTCTATCTACTTCAGAAACTTGTTGCAAAGACCTTTATAGCTTTGAAAAAGCCGGAAAAGTCGAATTAATTGTTGCTAAGCTTACGTTCAAGTGATGGACAAATTATTGAGGAGAATGCTCAGTTGAAGTGTTTTATCAGAGAATTTTTTTAAAGAATGTTTTTACAGCAAAGAAACTAATGAACAAGAAATGTTTTATTTTACCCAAAATCTACCACAATTAGAAGAATCACAGCAGCGCTCTCTAGAACAAGATTTTACAGTAGATGAACTTTTAATAGCTCTTCATAGCCTTAATGGTCATAAAGCACCTGGCTTTGATGGTTTACCTGTAGAATTTTACAAAACATTCTGGGACTTGCTCGGTCCGGCACTTCTAGATGTTTTTAGGTATAGTTTACAAGAGGAAGTTTTACCTCTAAGTTGTCGCCATGCAATTGTGTGCCTTATCCCAAAGAAAGGAGACTTAGTCTTTACAAAATTGGCGGCCTATCTCTCTGCTTTGTGCGGATTACAAAATCCTTTCCAAAGTCCTTGTAAACCGCATAAAGCCCCTTCTTAGTTTTTTAATACACTTTGATCAATCTTTTTGTATTTTAAATCGGTCTATTCATGATCATATTAATTTAATTCGGGACTTGTGGGATGTCTGCTGCACAAAAACAGAATGCTGGCCTGTTTTTACTTGACCAAGAAAAAGCATTCGATACTATTAGCCATGAATGTTTTTCATACCATAAAACAGTTTGGTTTTGGGGCAGCCTTTATTTCTCATGTCTCATTGCTGTACAACCATGTTTTTAGCATCATTAAAGTCAATAACAGCTTATGTGCACCACTAACGGTTGAAAGAGGAGTCCGCCAAGGATGTCCTTTATCGGGCATTCTGTACTCTCTCTGCATTGAACCTCCACTAATTCGCCTTCGTGCTAGCTTACCTGGTTTTCCTGTGATGCCAAACGAAAGGCCAATTGTCACCTCAGCATATGCTGAGTTGTTGTTGTGCGTAGCAGTGATGTCACCATGCTACTAAACTATTTGGAAAAATTTTCTTCGGTATGTCCAACTGCAATCAATTGGAACAAATGCAAAGCTTTATGGATTGGCCATATCCCCACTGTTGGTTTGCCTTCTCTTCCCAGAGGCTTGCAGTGGGAGAAGGAAGGCATCCATTATCTAGGTGTGTACATTGGCACTCCAGCTTTCATGGCAAAGAACTGGGTCAATGTAACTAATAAAATTGATAACAGACTAGAGAAGTGGAGAGGAATATTATCTGCATTGTCGTACAGAGGTCATGCTTTAGTAATAAATAATGTAGTGGCTTCCTTGTGTCACAAAATGATTGCTTTGCACCCTCCTGAAGCACTGTTGCTGACAATCCAGAAACATCTGCTTGATTTCCTCTGGGCGGCAAGCATTGGGTCAAGCCTTAAGCCCTTTACCTTCCTTTTTTTTTTTCTTTCTATACTGAATCGAGGCTCGTGAAAGAGCTGACAACCGTGAGGGAAAGACAGCACAGGGGGGCCACGAGGGAAAGACAAAGACAGCACATGGGGATCGCAAGGGCAAGACAAAGACAGCACATGGGGACCGCGAGGGAAAGACAGTACAGGGGGACCACGAGGGAAAGACAAAGACCCGTTTGGCCACCATTGGCAGAAGGTGGCCATGGTCTCATTGACATTGTCAGCCGACTAATGGCTTTTCGAGTTACCACTGTTCATCGGTTTCTCTCTTGCACATTCACTACTGTGCCGGCCCACTGCCAACTATTTGTTGAAAATAGCTGGCATGCTTGATTTTAACAAGGAACTTTTTCTCACGGACCTGCAACATGTTGACATCTCCCCCATTGTCTCTGTTCTACCAAGACCTGCTACACCTGGCAGCCTCTTGTGGAGCACCGAGATATGGCTCATTACAACACCAACAACTTCCTCGATGAGCCTATAATTCACAATGCACTTTTCCCAACATACCTCGATCACGTGCTTACGTGCAATGTTTCACGAGTTCTGGTGTACATGTCGTACAAGACCTGCGGAATAACCAGAATGAAACATGGAACTCGGCAAGACATATTGCAACCGCTGTTGGAATGCGCTCTGTAAAAGTGTTGCATACCTTTAGAGGACTGGGACTCCATTTTGATGCCAACAACACTGACCCTGCAATGCATGTTCTCTCCCTTCCTCATGTGACACCCAGGGGAGTCTAGGGCTCCTGGTAGTTTGTTTACAGACTACACCACTTCCCCAATATGGGGTGGGAGACCCTAAATAAGTAATTTGATGGCAATTACCCAAAGGTAAGTGTTCAATTAACTTAACAAACAGATTTCAAATTAATAGAATTTATTTGAAAGTTTGGTAGGGGAGCACAATACAACACTTTATTAAACTTGAGAATATCCCAAAAGACAAATAGCAGCCAAGTAATAAAACCTATCAAAAGAAGAGCAGCTGACAGCACTGAACAAATATCTGTGAAGAAAACATAAAATTACCTTTCTCATACTTAAAAGCATCCCCAAAAGGGTTTAACTTAACCCAACTACCCACCAATATAAATATACAAACTATACACAAAACGCTAATTTGTTTACACGGCATAAAACAAGATCACATACCCTTTTCACAAGCGATCAGGGGTTACCCAGAACGCGGTGGAAACACTCCACTGTACCTCTGCCGAGACAGTGAACACAATGCGGTTACCATTTAACAACAGCGTCCGTATTCCATTCATACATAAAGAACAAAATGGCGTCGCATACTCGATGCAAGCCTACCTTCATCTGCCGGTTACATGCACACACCCACTGGACAGCCAGGAATTCACTGGAGTACCAAAACTCGGAAATACACTTCTTGAGCCGATGCAACCAAGCACAGCACCCTAGCTGTGGCAACCAGGAAGTGCTATCACAGAGGACCCAAGCAATAGTAATCTCCTGATATGCCTGCACAGGTAGCTTATAAAGCCAAAAGGGGCGGAACCAATATAATTATCTGACGGCGACTAAGGATTGGTCCCACAGGCTACATTCGGCCCCCCCAAATGCATCGGCGCCCCAACGATGAACCAACCGAAAACGGCAAAGTACGTAGTGAACCCTCAACACTCAAAACTACATGTTCTAGAATTGGCAACTACCTGACTCAGCCCCTTTTGCTCGTGACTGGTGGGTTCTCACAGGGCATGGCAACCGATGCGGGTTCGAATGGTAACCTGCAGTAGTTAGAGTGCAACGACGTAGGCTGGGGACAGCTGGTGATCGCTGGTCAGATGGACCTTCACTAGATTCACTAGAGCTACTCTCCTGGTCCTGCACAAGGCTCCCAGGATCAAGTGGACTGTCGCTTGCTTCCGTACTGTTCTCCAGGTCTGGTACCAACGCCACTTGCTCTCCTCTCCAGTCCTCGTCAAGGACCATAAGCATCGACTCTTCCTCCGAGTCATCTATAGTACCAGCAGTAACAACAACGTCGTCATCGTCAACAGCACACAATGGACCAACCGGATGGGCATTACAGTCCTCTCTTCCAGGCACACTCCTCAACTCCGTTCAGTGTACTTGGTGAACTGGGCCATCTTGATTGACAGGAACAATAGAGAAAACGATACCTGGGTCTTGAGGTCGACGTACAACTCTGTAAAGATGAGAATCCCAGACACCTTGGAACTTATTTCTTCCTCACACCTGGTGATTTTTCAAATAAACCAACTGACCTTCTTCTAGGCCCGAATCAGTTACCTGCTGGTTATACTTTTGATTTCGCTTTTCAGCTTTGGCCTCCAATTGCTGCCTTACATGATCATGCACCACCCTCAGGCATTCCTGATGTTTCTGCACCCATTCTTCTGTAGTGTCCTCACTGGGATCGGCTCCATTGATACCCAGGAGGAAATCCACAGGCAGTTGGGGTTCACGGCCAAACATGATGTAGTGTAGAGTCATTCCGGTAGACTGATGAGCAGTAGTGTTATAAGAACACGTTACCTGTGATAAAAAATGGGGCCAGCGTCTCTTCTTATCTGGTGGTAGAGTACGAAGGAGGTCGTGGAGGGTGCGGTTAAACCGCTCACACTGCGCATTACCTTCCAGATGATATGGAGTCGTCTGGCTTTTCTTGACCCCATACGTTTTACACAGCTGCTGTAACACCTTGCTTTCAAAATTTCTGCCTTGATCAGAGGGGATACGGCTTGGAGTGCCAAACAGGTGGAACCACCGTTTCACCAACACATCTGCCACTGTACTGGCTCGCTGATCTCTTGTCGGTATCACCTGCGTAAACTTGGAAAATACATCGGTAAGCACTAGAACATTCTCTCTTCCATCACTGGCTGGTTCTAACACAGTGAAATCCATTGCCAGGAGTTCGTTAGGTCGCGATGCCTGCAGACTTCCCCGATAAGCTCAAACTTTAGGGCTTTCTTTGCCAGGATGCTCCTTTCGCAATTGTGACACCATGTTTCCACATCCTTTGGCATACTTGGCCAATAACCCCGGTCCTGGGCGAGCTGTAAAGTATGGTCTATACCCTGGTGTGCATGTCCATCATGCACACACTTGAGCACTTCTTCTCTGAGGCATTTCGGTAATAGAATTTGGAACACTTCTCTACCGCCCCCTGGAGGGTAGATCCACCGATAGAGCACACCTTCCCTTTCCACCAGGCGACCCCACTGGCGAAACAACTCCCTACTTTCCTGACTCAGTTGTTCACGTTCCTTTGGTCCTGGGGTTCGACCCTCCCTCCAATGTTTCCACACAGGACCAATGGCTGGATCTCGATTCTGCAAAGTGGACAAATCTAGCTGTGAATAACCAGGCAGGACAGAAATCTCATTGCTGTAAACTTCCTGATAAACAGAGGAGTCAGCTGATGGAGAATGAGATAAAGCAGGAGGGACAGCCATTCCTGGGGAAACCATTCAAGGTACTGCCTCGACAAGGCGTCTTCATTGCCATTATGATGACCTGAGCGGTATTCCAACGTATAGTCAAAGGAAGCCAATTGAGAAGCCCATCGCTGCTCCAGTGCTCCTAATTTAGCAGTTTGAAGATGTCTCAGGGGATTGTTGTCAGTGTAAATTGTAACCCTATTACCTAATAAATACTCCCGGAATTGTTCTGTGACAGCCCATTTAAGAGCTAAAAACTCTAGCTTCATGGAACTGTAATTATCCATGTTTTTTTCTGCCGGCGTAAGGCTCCGACTGGCAAAGGCTATAGGCCTGCGCTTTCCTTCATTCTCTTGGGAGAGTACTGCACCAAGCCCACCATGACTAGCATCGATCTCGAGGATGAATGGCTTTTGAAAGTCGGCGTAGGCTAAAACTGGTGCTGTGATCAGCGCTTCTCTAAGGGCTAAAAATGCCTGCTCACAATGGTCATCCCAAATTGAGTCTGGGGGGTCTTACCCTTCTTGTTCGGCCCCTCAGCTGTGCTACCAAATGATGGAGGGGGGCTGCTAACTTAGCAAAGCCATCTACAAACCTTCAGTAATAACTGGCAAAACCGAGGAAAGAATGCAGCTCAGCCAGATGAGAGGGGCGTTTCCATTCACGCACCACAGCCACTTTGTCCGGGTCTGTAGCCACGCCCTGTTCAGAGACAACATGTCCCAAATATTTGACTTGTTTTGGAAAAAGTGACATTTGGAAAGCTTTACCTTCAACCCTTGTTGTTCAAGTCTGGAAAAAACCTCTTCCAGACGATCCATGTGCTGGTGTATTGTAGATGAAAAAACAACAATGTCATCAAGGTACAACAGGACGGACTGGAAATATTGGTCCTCGAACATGCGCTCCATTAAGCGCTGAAAGGTCCCAGGCACATTACATAAACCAAATGGCATTCTATTGAACTCAAACAAGCCAAATGGGGCACAGAACGCCGTTTTGGCCCGATCAGCTTCAGCCATCGCCACTTGGTTGTACCCACCAGCTAGATCCAATGTTGAGAACCACCTAGATCCTGTTAAAGCATCAAGGGACTCTTCAATTCTCGGAAGTGGATATGCATCCTTCTGGGTCTTAGCATTCAGCTGCCTGTAATCGACACACATACGGAGGCCTCCATCTTTCTTCACCACCAAAACAATCGGGGATGAGTAAGGGCTGCTGCTTTCCCTAATTATTTGACTGTCCAGCAACTGTTTGATGTGTGCTCTAACTGCTTCATACTGCGAGGGGGGAATGCGCCGATAACATTGGCGCACAGGCACGTTGTCTAAAAGCGGGATCTCATGTGTAATGAGACTGGTACAGCCTAAATCACCCTCACTTTTAGAAAACAGGGAATGGTATCTACCCAATAGGGACTTTGCCTCGACAATTTCACTCAAGGTAAGGCCTGGGAAGACAAGCTGTTCAAGGTCAGCAAGGACATTAGCATCCAGATCAACAGACTGGACGGACACGTGGGTCGTACATTCGTGTATAGACTCAAGTAAGAGCTCTATGTGAGGGAAGCTACCAGCGCGAATATCTTGACCACTGACCTTCTGCACTGTTCCTACCACTCTGCGAGGTGTTAGCCACACATCAGACTGGCCTACATTAGTAACAGGGGCATAAAGGGTACCTCTCTCAGCGTGGACCAAAGCAGGAGGGACCAATAAAACCTCCGGGAGGCAACCGTCAAGGGGACCAAGGGGCTCAAGTAAGAAATCCATAGGTGGAACCTGAGGGCAAGTAACAGGGACCATGCAAAGTGTTCCAGCAACTATGCGTATGGGCAGTGTACCCTGAACCCTCACCTTAAATACAGAGGAGGAACTTACTATGGCCTCAGTCCTCTGACAGTGACGAAGCACACGTCTCCATGCCAGGGCGGCAGACTGCACAGGAGGACTCTGAAATAATCTGGAGCCATGCTGTTCAAATAGCTCATGGTAGCAGTCAGTGATAACGGTCATGCCAAGAATACCAGGGGTGGTCTTTTTACGACTCTTGATAACACCAATGGCTGGTTCTTTCACAATCAATATGCCCCTAATAGGCATACACCGGTCCAGTACCTTTACATCTAACTCAACATAACCAAGGTAAGGTATGTCTAACCCATTAGCTGCTTTAAGACCCAGCCACTTGCAGTCATAAAGTTCTTGTTTTCGCAGATGTGAAAAGTGTTCAAAAAAATAGCTTTCCATAATGGTCGTGACCATGGAACCAGTGTCCAACAGACAAGGGACTTCCACTCCCCCCATGGACACGGCCAGCACGGGGCAAGACCCAACTAACTTGCTAAGTGCTTCGGTTTGTTCGGAGTTAGAGTCTAAGGACACCCCTCCCAGTGTGTGACTCTGCACACTGGAGGGGTTCTAGTTTTTCCGACTGGTTAACCTGTGCAGTACCAGTATTAATCTGGGGTGGGTTTCCTTGTGTGCAGTAGCGAGCAATGTGACCTGGCTGTGCACACTTAATGCAAATTGGTTGCCCATCAGGTGCCCGTTTAAATCTATTACTATTATAAAAAAGGCTTTCCCCGACCCGCCCCCACATTAGAACTTAAAGTTCGTGTAATCATATCCAATTGGACTTGTTGTTTAAGAACTATGCTTTTTAATTCTGCTAGTTCGGAGTGATTTACCCCAACTGCTTCACTACCAGCAGTGACTTGAGTTTCACATGTTTGTAGAAGGGGGAGTACATACTTTTCTCTGGTGGGCTGACCGTCCTCGACCCATCGAATCGCCTCTTTGCGAACGTCGAGTAAGGACATCGCAACAGTTTGCCTCACCATCCTCTTTAGCTCTCTACGCAGCATGTGGTCCCTCACATTTTCACAAAATTAGTCCCTCAATAAAACCTGTGAATTGGGCATAGCCTGGGGGTTACGCTGTTGCACTCGCTCCATTAATATCATGAGGGCATGGGAAAAATCCTGCAATGATTCTCCTTCCTTCTGCTTTCTATCAAAGAATTTCTGCTGCAAGGACACATAGGATTTAGAACAACCATACACTTCCTGCAATACTTCAATGATCCGCTCAGCATCTTCCTTTATGCCCCTGTCACACATAGGCGGATATTTTGGCGACTACTGGCGACTGCCGGCGATCAAGATTTTTCGGCGACTACTGGCGATTTTGGGTGGTCAAATATGGTTAGGCGGCAGTATGGCGACTGCAGGCGGCCACATTGCGACTGCATTGCGATGAAGCACTGACCTCGCCCCGAGTGGGATGGCGACTGTTGAAGATCGACGACGACTGCATTGCGGATGCACGGCGGCAGCGTGGCGACAGTCTGGCGGCTAGATTACGACTGATGGCGGATCGCGGCGACTGCATTGGGCCCGGATGGCGGTTTACTCCGACGTCCGCAAGACTGCAATAAGACCGCCGGCGATTGGAGACGATTCACACAATGCTCTTTGCTCATAGACAGGGTACAGTTTTGTGTATTTGAAGCTGTAGTCATCATGCCTGCTAAACGTGTAAAGATGGGGAGGCCTGCCAAGGCTCCACAGAGGGATGAGGACACCGTACCAGATCTGCCAGCTGTAGTACCAGAAGAGGTCGTCTTTGACCCAGACGCTATAGCTGCTGAGGCCTCTGGGTCAAAGGCGGCAGACATCCAGGACGTTGAAGAGGTGGCCCCCGTGACCGAGGTGGTGAAGAAGCCCGCCAAGGATACTGTCATCCTGACAGAGGAACAGGAGTATGACATGGTGGAGTGGTTGTTACAGAACCCCTCGTTCTATGACAAGTCGATGACGTCCTTCAGGGAGAAGGCCAAGAAGCAGGCCTTGTGGGTGGCGAAGGCCAGCGAGATCGGTAGAAGTGGTAAGTCCATTTTTATGCTTATTTATTCCAATACAGTGTAAGTAGATGTTGGTAAGTATTTAATTTTCCATTCATTAATCAATTCTCAACAATGACTCAACATTGCTTCCATTCTGTTTGAAATACTACATTCACATTGAAGACGACGACAGCTACTTATGTAAATGCCAACATTTTGTCTTTGAACAGTACAGTCCAGTGCATTGTTCTTCATCAATTACACACTTTTATTCTTTACTAACAGGATGCAATTTGTTTTCTTCTCTTTCAGTGGATGATCTCAAACAGTGGCTCAAGTCCCAGCGTACCAAGTTTAGTAAGCTGTCGACACAGGGCAGGTCCGGCGACGGTGCCAAGGTCCACACCGACCACGAGAAGTGGACTCGAGAGGTTTGCGTTCCTGGGGAAGCATGTGGTGCGGCAAAGTAAGAAGGCTGGTGCTACTGTAAGTAATTTTATTTAAAATTATTCCTCTTCTCTGTACAGTACGTTAGTACGTTTCTCAGTACAGTACTGTGTATGTCTGTCAGTATACTGCAGTACATTTTTTGCCTAACTACAGTACTGATGATCGCCAACAACACACGTTTAGCAATGTGGAAGTCTCATGGAAATAGAGGGATAACAATATTTATATGTTTATGTAGGGAGCTGTAATGCCCCTCCCCCTTTGTATATCCTTGCTGCTTTACCAATTACCAAGTATAACCAATTATATGTTTTGTTTTGACTGATTGCTGTACTCTTTTATAATACTTAGTTCTTTCTTGTGCATTGAGGATGTGTAATATCCTAATAAGGAGTTCTGTGCTTGTGAGCTCTTGGCCTGTGTGGGCACAATCTCTTGTTCCCCTTCCCTGGCCTTGGTGGCAGCTGTTATCTCTCAGCCTCCCTCTAGACTTTGCCAATATCCTGTGGGCTGACACATTTACGAGTGTCCCCTCCTTTTGTACTTTCCCAACCAAGGTTTCTATACAGAAAGTTGTAAACATGTTGCCACATATGGCTGACCATCTCCTTATCTGAGTTAAACAATGAGTGGCCTTGATGAGCTTCCTCTAACTAACTGAACAACAGGATGAGACTATGGTGGGAGGGCCAATGAGCCCATTCTGTCTCTGTATCTTGTGAGCTAAAACCACACCCGATATTCCTTATATAAAGCAAGTTTAAATCGAATTATTTCAGAGCATCTTGTTGTAGTGTTGGTCATTCCATGTGAACCTTCTGCGACATCTTGCTGTCCGCAAGCTTGTGTAAACGAGTTCTAATAAATATATCCGTTGCTCCTTTCTCTGAGTCTTCTGAGTCCCAAGTTCTAAGTCTCAATCCGACAAGTGGTGGCAGCGGTGGGATCAGTCTGTGCGGTCCGGGACGCGGTCCCAGGCAAGTGAGTGGTGAGACCAGCTGGCAATTGATCCGGGTCAGGTGAGCTGTGGTTTTCTTTTGTTTTTCCTTTGTAGCCTGGGGGTCAGTCCAAATTGCAACCCACTCTCTTGCTCAGGTGCCGTTTGTTCCGTTCCCTGCTCAAACCTGATCCACGAACCTAAATTTAAATACGGACCGCTTGGGTCCCGGAGCAACTGACTGTTTATGGACTCGTCAGGGTAACGTTACGTAAGGGGAAGTGCCCCACGCTGGGCGCCTGAGGGTAAGGGGTAATAGATCTCTGGGTTGTGAGGGTAAGGATAAGGGCGGCGTCCCGATCCGAGGCCTACCCGGGAGACGTTGGAATTATAAGTAAGGTTAGAAGTATTACACGGGCGTAGGACGCCAGGAAAGTACAGAAAGGGTAGGATAGACGGCTGAGTAGGCGGGCGATCCTCTCAGGAGAGTAGGTAGCGTGGCTGTACCGCGAGGCGGGCGATCCTCACGGGTACAAGGCTGCGAGCCTCTCAGAGTTAGGTAGACGGCTGTACCGCGAGGCGGGCGATCCTCACGGGTACAAGGCTACGTCGGTAAACTAAATTTTCCTAGGATGGGGAACAGGATGGGTAATAAGATTGTAAAGGCAGGTGAACCGCTTAGAAATACCCCAGCATTTTTCATGTTTCGGAGGTATGGCTATGATGCTGCGAGACCAGGGAAGTCATGGGTTGCGCTGACTAAGGATTTAGGTGAACCGTGGCCCGAAGGAGGGTCTTTTGCGCTGGAAAAATTGGACGCGTTGTATGAGGCATTAGAAAAGTTGGAACAGGCCACGAAACACTTTCCGCCTGACTATTGGAAAGTCTTTGGTTGGTGGAAGGAAGAAGCGATGAAGCGACACGCAAAGTCGAAACAGGCCAGCTTGGCCGGTGAGGTAACAAAACTCAAGGGTCTGAGGAAACAGGCGACTAAAATACAGGATGAAGCGATTAAAGAAATAGAGAGGCAGGCCAACGCGCGACTGATGTCGCTCGTTGAAAACCCAGACCCCGCGGTAGGGGAAGTAGTGACCAATCTACCCTCCCCAGCCCCAGACCTAAGCCCTGTCCCGGGGTTTCAGGCACCACCTATCCTTTCTGCGCTCCCGCCACCACCTCCCTATAACCCCGCTACCATCGCGCCCCAGATACCCCAGAACCACCCGAGCCAGGGAAGACCGTTTGCACAACTCGGGGCTAACGGAATAGATGACGGGACCGACATCGCAGGGTTCCCGCCACCGATAGGACAGGATGGGTTATACCCCTCACTGGTAGGCTGTAATGGGAAAGAGACCTCACAAACTACCCCATTGGAATGTCAGGAAATAGAGGGAAGGAAAACATTGTGCCCCGTACAAATTATTGGAGTTAATGCTCAAGGTCAGGGGGTTCGAGAAAGGGTACCATGGAAAGAATCCTCTTTAACGGTAATGCGGGAAAGGATTCAACATTTGCTTATTGAGGATCCATGGCAGATAGGACCAACCATGTCGAATTGGTTTTTAGCTGGCGAGTGCGACTATCGAGACATAACTCATATGGGAGTATCCGTGCTCCCACCCAAAGTATGGGAAAGGGCTAGACTAAGAGCACATTGGCCGCACGACGATCCAAGGGCAGCAGGAGCGGGCCAGATAACACTAGCGCAATGGGATGCACTGAAGGTCTGGCTGCTGGGTGCCATCGAGTGGGTGCTGTTGCCAGCAGGGGGTCCGGATTGGGGAAAAATCGGGGCCATAAAACAAAAACCAGGAGAACCAATTGGAGAGTACCGAGAAAGGTTGGAAAAGGCCATCGCGCGCTGGGGAGGACTGGGTCCGATGCAGCTGGGAGGGCTACCTCAACCATTGGTAAATCAATATCTAATCGAGGGGCTTCGGCCGATATTAAAGAAACAGGTACAGTCCGTCCTCTTCGGCTGGAAGGGAATGACAACCAACGAATTATGCGACAAGTTGGAACAATGCCCGGGCTCCTCCTTAGAGGAGAAGAAAGATATTAAGGAGGAAATATTGCAAATGTTTGTCCAGGAGAAACGGGCTCAATTTAATCAAAATAAAAAGGGGGATCAGAGTCAGAACTACATACGCGAACAGTGCCAGAAGTGGGGGCCTGTCCGAGGTTATGAGGACCATAGGAGGGGGTGTTGGCCTTTCTATAGGGGCCAATTCCCCAACGGAGAGTGGATCCACAACGAAAATGACAACTGCGACGGTTGTACTGAGGAAGACTTTGGACTAATTAATATGGACGAGATAAAACAACAATGGACAATACCACCCCCTCTTCCCCCTCCTCCTCAAAACCCTCAAACTTGGACTGTGCAAGGGCCCCCTCCCCAAAATTGGTATCCACCAAGACCCCTTCTCCAAACCCCTGGACCACCCCCCAATAGCGGGATGCAGAATGGACCAAGGGGGAACTGGGCCCCGCCTCGGGGTCCGCCGCAATGGCAACCAGTAAACCAGTCACATTGGGGGCCGCCAGAACGCCGGCTGGGCGGAAGGGGCGCTGTAGAGGGACGACCTATGCCCTCCGCACCACCGGTTCCGCAGGAACCGTGCCATTATTGCAAGCAAATGGGACACTGGAGACGTGATTGCCCAAGTGCTCGTAAGGGGTGTCCGCCCCAATACAATAGAGGGGCCTATTGACGGGACGCTGGCGGGTCGCCCAAGGAGTGTCCTCTCTTGACCATGACACTGGCAGAGGAACCGACCTTGACGTTGGATGTGGAGGGAAGACAATTAGAATTTCTCGTCGATACGGGTGCGACTCGCAGCACAATTAACCAGGGGCAATTGCCCTCTTTGCGCCCCACGGCGAGGAACGTTCAAATACTGGGTGTTTCGGGCTTACCCCAAGCGCTTCCTGTTTCGGAGGAAGTGCGAGTAACATGCGGCCCGCTGGAGGCTAAACATGCGTTCCTGATGACCACTACCGCCCCGACAAATTTGTTGGGACGGGACTTGTTGTGCCGATTGGGCTGTCAAATCTCATGTACAGAGGAGGGAGTTTTCGTAGACGTCGCGGAATCTAAACGCGACTTGGTAATGACGGCATTGTCTCGGCCCGGCCCCACCGCGTATTGGTGGCGCTTGGATGAAGGGGCTCTGGCTACCTGGACGCATATCATAGATAATGTGTGTTTGGACAGTTCAGTTCTGCGAGATTGGCTACAACTGCACCAAATTTCGATAAAAAACGTAAAGGATAATCCACCCCATTGCACTGCGTACTATGATGCAACGGGCGAGGACGAGAATTATCGAGAGAAGGTTAAGGAAAAGCTGGGCGAGCGCACGCCTCTACACTTATCACGGATATGGATCGGCCGTGAGGGAATAGGAATCGAGGCAGTCCTAACCTCGAGTCAGCGTGCGTTGACCCAATACCCCGAAGGAGCGGTCGCCCATGTTACCCTCACCACTGCCAAGGGGTGGCCGCCGGAAAGTGTAGGTTGGATGGTGGGGCGGTTACGAGAAGTTCCCTTACAAGGTTATCGGAGTAAGAGAGGCCGCTGGACTTTGAAACGGCTCCAAAATGGCGAAGGGTTCTCAATTGACTTCAAGACACAACGGAGGGATGGAGTGTTCGAAGCAACAGAGTTGCCTCCTAAGGGCACCTATGCCATGAGGGCAGTGCTGACGGACCCGGGTGAGTCAGATTACCTCCTAGCGGAGGTGCCAGACAATTTATGGCCTAAAAGCGACGGTGAGGTTGGACGGATGCGAGACGCCAAACCTCTAGTGATAGCAGTGCAGCCGGGGATGCGCTTGCCAAACGTAAAACAGTATAAGCTACGACCTGAGGCCGACGTAGGCATAGCACCAGTAATTCAATCCCTAGTGGAACAGAAAATTATCGTGGAAACTAACAGCCCATGTAATACACCAATTTTGCCAGTAAAAAAGCCGTCGAAGGACAAATGGAGGTTTGTACAGGATTTAAGGGAGGTGAACAAGGTGATACAGGGCATACACCCACTAGTTCCAAACGGAGAAACCCTCATGATGTCAATCCCGCCGGACGCAACATACTTCACAGTTATCGACCTTTGTTCTGCGTTTTTCTCTGTGCCCATCGCGCCTGAGTCACAATACTTGTTCGCTTTCACCCATAGGGGGCGCCAGTATACTTGGACAGTACTACCTCAGGGGTTTTCAGATAGCCCCACTCTGTTTTCCCGGGCGCTACACCGCGACCTGGCGGATGTGGAATTGAAGGGAGGGTCAGTGTTGCTGCAATACGTTGACGATTTGTTGATTTGCTCCCCTTCGAAGGAGGCGTGCGAAATGGATTCCATGGCCCTATTAAAGGCCTTGGCGGCCAAAGGCCACAAAGTAGGCAGACCAAAACTTCAGTTTGTGCGGAAGGTTGTAACTTACTTGGGACACGCCATTTCGCACGGAAAACGAGAATTGGATGCTGGACGGGTGACCGCTATCATGGAGCTGCCTCGCCCTCGCTCGCAACGGCAACTGCTGCGCTTCCTAGGTATGACGGGATATTGCCGCACTTGGATACTTGATTTTGCGCTGCTGGCTAAGCCACTATACGAGGCGACCAAATCAACCGCCTCGGACGAATTGGTATGGACGGAGGAATTGAGGCGATGTTTTGACGGGCTGAAACAGGCGTTGGTCACGGCACCGTCATTAGGACTCCCGGATTACGCGAAACCATTTACCCTTTACACTCACGCCGTGGGAGGTTTCGCCCAGTCAGTCTTGACACAGACCCATGGGGATAAGGAGCGGCCGGTGGCCTACTTTAGTAAAAAGTTAGACCCGGTCGAACGAGGGTTTCCGGTGTGCCTGCAAGCCGTGGCAGCGGCCAGGTACGCAGTAGAAAGAACAGCGGACATCGTTATGGGACACCCAGTAACGCTACGGGTACCGCATTGCGTCACTTCGCTGTTGTTACAGCGAAGCACACAGCATTTGTCTAACACTAGATTAATGCAATACGAATCCGCACTGATCACTGCAGCCAACATCACGATCGAACACTGCACGACACTCAACCCAGCCTCACTGATGCCCACCCCTGAGGAGGGCGAACCCCATGTGTGCGCCGACGTGGTGCAGCTAGTCTCCACGGTGCGATCGGATTTAAAGGACAATCCCCTAGAATACCCCGATTGTACATATTATGTCGATGGATCAGCTAGGCGCGCATGGGACGGGTCCCTGTTGTCCGGGTACGCCATGTGCTCGGATAGCGAAACGGTAGAAAGCGGGCGTCTTCCACCTACATTTTCCGCACAGCAGGCGGAGCTGTGCGCCTTGACCAGAGCGTGCAGCTTGGCGGAAGGCCTTGCCGTCAACATTTACACAGATTCGGCCTACGCTCACGGCGTAGTCCACGATAAAGGGGCCATCTGGAAGATGAGAGGTTTTCTCACATCTGCCGGTTCAGTGATAAAAAATGGCGCGTTGGTAGAAGGGCTCCTCCGAAGTATTTTACTTCCCCGCGCTATCGCGGTAATTAAATGTCGTGGCCACCAAAGGGCGGACACTGACGTTGCCCGGGGCAATGCAAGGGCGGACGAGGCGGCAGGCAAGGCCGCCAACCAACAGATAGAACGCAACATGCCGATGGTGACACGAGCAAAGGCGACATCCGCACAGATTGCTGACATACCGACAGTGGGACCACCCGCCACACCAACTAAGGACGATATCATAAATTTGCAGAACGCTGCACCGACGGCCGAACACGAGGACTGGCTCAATCAAACGAGGGGCGATACGCCTCGGGCCAGGAGAAATATGGACCCTTGACGAGAAACCTATAGCACCCCAGGCTTTATTGCCTTGGCTGGCACGCATGGCTCATCAGAATGGTCATGTGTGCCAAAGGGGGGTGATGGGACAGATAAACTACACTTGGGCAGCGCCAGGACTGTCACGGATTGTATCCGAAGTGTGCCGATCGTGTGTGGTCTGCCAGCAACACAATAGAGGGGCGCCGCCGAGACATGCACATGATGGGGGACGGCCCCCGCCGAGTGGGCCGTTCGCAACTATCGAGTTCGATTTTACAGAATTGGAACCAAGCATGTCGTTTCGCTATGTGTTGGTAATCGTAGATACGTTCACCAAATGGGTCGAAGCCTACCCATGCGTCAAGTCCGATGCACCGACAGTAGCGAAGCGCCTCGTAAGGGATTTTATGTGCAGATTTGGCATCCCCCAGATAATTTCGTCAGATCAAGGGGGCCATTTCACGGCGCAGGTGGTCAAGGGCATCCTGAAGGCGTTGGGCGTTAAACAGTCCTTCCATTGCGTTTACCACCCACAGTCATCGGGACTTGTGGAACGAACGAATAAGACTTTAAAGAATAAACTAGCGAAACTTTGCGCAGACACAGGCTTGAGGTGGCCAGAGGCTCTCCCGCTTGCGTTGATGAGCATCCGTTCCACCCCGGGTCGCACTACGGGCCTTTCCCCCCACGAAATATTAATGGGACGACCTATGAGCTTGCGCGTTTCAGCACCAACGGACATGTCCACCCTTGCTTTGCCAGTAATGGATGACATGCTTTTGAGATTTTGCATAGGCTTGTCCAATGTGGCACGCAGCATCCATGCTCGAGTACGAGAGGCGTTGCCTGAACCAATAGGCCACGCCATCCACGACTTCCAAGCCGGCGACTGGGTGCTCGTAAAGCACTTCACCCGCAAGGCTGCTTTGGAGCCACGGTGGAAGGGACCATTCCAGGTGCTACTGGTCACACCGACGGCAGTCTTCTGCGAGGGTAAACCTTCGTGGATCCACGCCACCCATTGTAAGTTGTCCATCCCCGCACCACAAGCCACACAAGACACCGCACCTCACATTGCTGCAGACACCATACCTCACACTGCTGAAGACAATGCACCGTCTAGGGCACCACAGTCTCCTAAGGGCGGCGATGACGGTCATGATGATGGGAATTCTGGGCAGCTGCCGCAAACCCCCTGCCAAAGATAGGCTCTTGCACTTTGAGCTATCGAGAAAGGACCTCCCCAAGTACCCAGGACCCGACAATTATTCAGCATTTCCCCTCTACCCCGTCAAGTATATAACGGCTCGCTGGGGAGACAAAATAGCGGTGAATTGCTGTAACCTGGAAACAAGCTTTAAGTGGTTATCTGTAAGATGGGTGGAAGCTATAGTGGTACACAATAAGACACCACAGGCACGCATGACAAGACCACGCCTAGTCCTGACTAAGGTTAGGAAAGTGGAAAACGGAACATACACTGGGGACATAAGTAGTCGATATGCCCCAGGATATCGATGGGGCAAGGGCATTGAGAATACTACCCTCCTATTGCATTACACCCCCATTGGCCCGGATACAACAATGATTCTTGAATGTGGAATATGGCCCCCTCGCACAATAATCCCAAATGGAACTGAACCCTACGTCCGACCTAGTTGCGCCGCCTACGTCATTAAAACCCCGCCTGCCCAGGAAGTAAGAAGGAAGCCAGAGGAGAACACATACTGGAAGGTCGCACGGCATATGGCCACATTACAGAATAGGACACGGTGTTGGATGTGTATGCACCTTCCCCGCACCAGCACAGCAGGAATACCAATGGTAGTGTTACCCCTATCACTCAATGATTTGTGCTCGAAGCCACTAGACACCAAATGCCTTAGTACAACCCTGACAAGCCAAGGTTCTGACGAAACCGCGTGTAAACGAGTTTTCCAGTACTCGCCCCCCATCCAGTCCCGACACTTTGAGGAACGTCCGGCGCCGGTTTGGGTTAAGCCTGCAAAGGGGGCCCTCTGCTTAGAAGGAAAGGGCCAAATAATGGTAGGTAAATCCGTGTGTAGAGATACCCTCTTCGCGGACCCTAGGGAAGGGAAACACATGCTGTTAGTAAATGTTACAAGTTCGCCCTTACATAACCTCACACACCTCCAGTTGGCATGGGAAGGGGAAAACGGAACAAACACTATCTCAGACCGTCGCACTTGCATGACCACTCATTTAGTGGCTCCACACGGGACCATGTTTGTATGCGGGAACAAAGCTTACCCGTATTTACCTGATAATTGGGGAGGAATTTGCTATTTAGGATCAGTTTTCCCAGAAATGGAAATGCGACAACACTTGCATAATACCCCCGCACTCATAAGGACACAACGAAGCACCTATTGGCACGACGACGGCACCACCACCTTACACGGCGCTGATTGGGAGAAGGCCGTTAGTTTCTTCTTCCCATGGGCTGGGACGGTCATGAGCAGTTACCGCATTGACAAAATTGCGTTAATCTTAGAAAGTGTGGCCAACGCCACCGCTACCGCACATGACGAAATGTTGGACACAGTTGTCCACCTGCGTACAATGGTTATGCAAAATAGGGTTGCGTTAGATATGCTATTGGCAGAACGAGGAGGGGTATGTGGGATAATTGAGGGTAGATGTTGCACTTTTATTCCTGATCCCTCACAGGGGGTCAGTGCTGCTATTATAAGGTTAAGGGAAAGTGCTCATATATTGACAAAGGATCGAATGGATCGGGAAGCCTCCCACCAGTGGCTTACCGACTGGTTCAAAGGGTGGACAGGTACGATAGTAAAGTGGGTACTGACCGCCTTGGCAATAGTCCTTGGAATCGTGGTCAGTTGTGTAATAATCAAGGCTTTAGTCCTTGCGTGTGTGAGAAAGTTTTCCACAGGATGGACACTGAAGACGACAACAGAAAAGGCCATGGTGATGCTCGATAAGCTGACCGCGGGTCCAGATGACACACCGGCCGTCGACGTGACTGCAGACCACGGATCCTGGAACGACGACCCGAACGAGCCACTGGGCCGCGACAATGAGATCTCCGCTTCCGAAGATTGTTCTTCCATTGTTGATATTACTGATAATGATGTTGATTACACTTTTGCGGACCTCGAAGCATTTCAGGTTGCCAGGAGGCCGATTACTCTGGGCCCCAACACGTCGCATGCAGACGTCAACGAGTTCCTAAGGGACTCCTCTCGTTTTTTCTCGATGTGTAAGGCTATGACTGTTGCTGGCCGCCGACGCCACAGGCCTACGCCACCTGAGAATAATGTTACTGATGATGTTACCAATGATGATGTGGGCCACTTGCAAGGGTCCCCGACTGATGTTTATGTCTCAATGCAGGCCTTGCCTCTTTATGTTTCACGAGCTCACCTTTATGTCTCACAAGCTCACAGTGAGTCAAACGCCACTGACCCAGTCCGGGATTTGGACCCAACTGCAACCCCAAGCCCGGATGGAGAGGAACTCGATCGTGGAGATACTCTGAGTTCCGAGTCTGATTGTTTTACGAATTCGTCCAGGAATAGCAGCGATGCAAGCAGCATCGCCTCGGACGATCTCGACTTTGACCCAAAGGAAGTCGCTCTCCCTCCTTTGGACCGTTATGCTTTATTTTATGGCCATAGGTTTGAGCCACCTGATACTGACGATGTTGTGTCTTCCCCAGATCACCAGCATGTAAAAGACCTCATGAACATGAATATCGATTGAGCGCTGAAGATCTCCAAGGATTTCACCTGGGGATGCCTGGGCGAGCTCCAGTTGGGGAGGAGTCCTGGCCGCACCTCTGTGCTCCAAGGGTGGGTCGGGAGATCTTCCTGGGTGTGGACCCCGGCGGAACCAGAGGTCTTCGTTGTGGATTTGACGCACTATTCGATCTTCATGCCTCTACGGTCTCACCTCATACACCCATCTACACCTGACTTACATCATACACCCACTTACACCCACACACCCGCGGATCATCCTTCTGAGTGCGATGTGTGGTACTGGGTACGGGACATGCTCACTGGGCTGCATTCGCGTGGTACGTTTAGTGAACCCTTTACACTGTCTATCTCACCTCTCTTGGAGGATTTTTCATGCCATTTGATCACCCCGCTTTTACGGACTTACATTGCATACTCACATACAGACGCGAATCATCCTACTGAGTATGTGTGGTGCTTTGGGTACGGGACATGCTTACTGGGCTGCCTTCGCGTGATATGTTGAATGACTTTCCTGATTGATTTTGTTTCTGCTTTGTTTGAAATAAAGGCCTTTGATTGGCTCGTAGATAACTTTGTATCTTAGATCCAAAAGGGCGGTATGTAGGGAGCTGTAATGCCCCTCCCCCTTTGTATATCCTTGCTGCTTTACCAATTACCAAGTATAACCAATTATATGTTTTGTTTTGACTGATTGCTGTACTCTTTTATAATACTTAGTTCTTTCTTGTGCATTGAGGATGTGTAATATCCTAATAAGGAGTTCTGTGCTTGTGAGCTCTTGGCCTGTGTGGGCACAATCTCTTGTTCCCCTTCCCTGGCCTTGGTGGCAGCTGTTATCTCTCAGCCTCCCTCTAGACTTTGCCAATATCCTGTGGGCTGACACATTTACGAGTGTCCCCTCCTTTTGTACTTTCCCAACCAAGGTTTCTATACAGAAAGTTGTAAACATGTTGCCACATATGGCTGACCATCTCCTTATCTGAGTTAAACTATGAGTGGCCTTGATGAGCTTCCTCTAACTAACTGAACAACAGGATGGGACTATGGTGGGAGGGCCAATGAGCCCATTCTGTCTCTGTATCTTGTGAGCTAAAACCACACCCGATATTCCTTATATAAAGCAAGTTTAAATCGAATTATTTCAGAGCATCTTGTTGTAGTGTTGGTCATTCCATGTGAACCTTCTGCGACATCTTGCTGTCCGCAAGCTTGTGTAAACGAGTTCTAATAAATATATCCGTTGCTCCTTTCTCTGAGTCTTCTGAGTCCCAAGTTCTAAGTCTCAATCCGACATCTCAATCCGAATCTCAATCTGTACAGTACGTTAGTACGTTTCTCAGTACAGTACATGTCTGTCAGTACAGTGCAGTACATTTTTTGCCTAACTACAGTACTGATGATCGCCAACAACACACGTTTAGCAATGTGGAAGTCTCATGGAAATAGAGGGATGACAATATTTATATGTTTATATGTGTCGTATGTTTTATATTAATATGTTTTTCTTCATTATATTGCAGTTGAAGAGGAAGATTGCTGCATCGCAGCTCCCACCACCTGAGGTCCCATATGCTGTGCCTGTGCCTGCTGCTCCGGTGTCTGCTCCTCTTGCTCCTCTTGCTGACGACGACATCTTGGAGACGATTGTCGAGGATCCCTTGTCTCGGGCTAGCACTCCACTCCCGTCATCGCAGCCCCAGACCACCCCCCAGGCCCCTGCTACCAAGAAGAGGAAGCGCCACAGTGACTAGACTGGAGGAGAGGGCTCGCACATCAGCCGAGTTGCAGCAGGAGATCCGGGCCCATCTGCGGGAGGCCGCCGTCCCGACATGTCCACGTGTTGCCTGGGGTCGGTGGATCACTACTCTGCTGCCATTGATCCACGAGAGCATCTGGAGCGACTTCATGAGGGAGTATTAACTTGATGATCAGTAACCGACGACAGCATGGCAGTGTCAGGGAACTTTCTTACTGAACCCTGAAGGTAATAATTTGAGACGAAACTCAGATTAAAAGAACTTGGTACGTCTCTTCAAGCCAAGGTTTATTCCGACTTAGGAGGGAAACTTGTTACACAAATTCGAACTAAGATATAACACGTGGCTGAAATCTTCTCCCTTCTCGTCCTGCGTCTTCAGATGATTCCGTCCCTTCTCTCGGAGCATTGGTGCTCAAGTAGACCCTCGATCCTTTGATGTTGTAGGATTCTGGGTCTGGGTCTGGTCTGGGACCCAGATGTCAACACAGAACCCAGCAGCCCGTCTTCCCGGCACCAAGACCCATCTGCTCTGCATTATTAGTCACTCAAGACATACCATAGGTCACTTATCTCTGAGCAGGGTCACTGTTTGGGCCGAAAAAAGGTCAACACTCTCTGGCAATTTAATCCCAGTCAGTTGACTCTGGCTTATAAATCAGGGCTGAGTCAACACTCTTTCCTGAGCTTCCTCACCGAAAGACAAAGGCCATATGTCCCAGACGCCCCCCTATCGCTTTGGGTCCAGTCCAAGGCTCTGCTCACGCTGCGAGCCCTGGAAGCACATGAGGGACCATTTAAACACCAATCCAGCAGTGGGCAATAACCTGCCTCTCCTCGGTTCCAAGACCTTGCCAGATTGCACGGTAAAACACATTCCATTTTACACAAGATCACAACTTCGTTTCTCCACGTTCTGGCATGCTATAAGAACAAAGTTTATATTAACGTACATCATAATCATTTATATATCTCACCGACCCTAATAAATATGACATATATTTATCTATACCTCCATAGCGGTTCCATCACGACAGCATGGCGGATTTTTTTTTTGAGGACGACTGAGCGTGCCGTTTTTAAACATTAAAAAAAATATTTGGCCCCTCTTGCCGACTCTTGCCGTTTCTTGCCGACTGCAGCAGACCTGGGGAGGATAACCACGACTACAGAAGACCGTCCATTACAGTTTCATTATGATTGTCGGCGGGTGGTGGCGATTTTTTCAGTCACCAGTAGTCGCCGACTAATCCGCCTATGTGTGACAGGGGCTTTATCGTTACGTCTCTAAACCTAATCTCAGTGAATGCGGCTCCTTCTAGGTGATCATAAACAAACAGTGCTTTGTCCAACTCTGACATATGTCTTGCCTTTATGCAACTCTGCACTTCCTCCACCCACTTATCTACGGTTAAGGCCCCAACAGATGAACATCCAGAAAATTTAGGACATTTCCTCTCTCTAGGGAGGTAAACAGTTTGTTCTCTCCTCGGCAGAGGTACAGACACGTTATCAGCCGGTCCCGATATATGGCCTGACAGTCTCTCATTTTCAACCCGAAGCTGCTCCAGCTGGTCCCGCAGTGTCTGTAGTTCCGCCTCCATGATCCTATGACACCGTTTGATAACAAAAGTTCCAAGGAAGGGCCACCAAGTGGCGAAGCTGCACAAGGTCGGAGCTTTCAAGTCCACTGATGGGTGGAGTCTTCGCTGCCAGCCGCTGTTCTCTACAATCAATAAAACATTATGCTGCTACCATTTCCCATAATCCAATGTATGGCTCTCCAACCAACTCTGAAATATCCTGTTCATGACACCAAATGTGACACCCAGGGGAGTCCAGGGCTCCTGGTAGTTTGTTTACAGACTACACCACTTCCCCAATATGGGGTGGGAGACCCTAAATAAGTAATTTGATGGCAATTCCCCAAAGGTAAGTGTTCAATTAACTGAACAAACAGAGATTTCAGATTAATAGAATTTATTTGAAAGTTTGGTAGGGGAGCACAATACAACACTTTATTAAACTTGAGAATATCCCAAAAGACAAATAGCAGCCAAGTAATAAAACCTATCAAAAGAACAGCAGCTGACAGCACTGAACAAATATCTGTGAAGAAAACATAAAATTACCTTTCTCATACTTAAAAGCATCCCCAAAAGGGTTTAACTTAACCCAATTACCCACAAATATAAATATACAAATCAACTATACACAAAACGCTAATTGTTTACCTGACATAAAACAAAATCACATACCCTTTTCACAAGCGATCAGGGGTTACCCAGAACGCGGTGGAAACACTCCACTGTACCTCTGCCGAGACAGTGAACACATAATGCGGTTACCATTTAACAACAGCGTCCGTATTCCATTCATACATAAAGAACAAAATGGCGACGCATACTCGATGCAAGCCTACTAGGCTAGTGGCCAAATTTAAAAAGGGGCCTAAAATGTGAGAAACCCCTACCCACGGTAGAACAAGTCACAACCTATTTTTTCTTGAAGAGGGATGTTTGGGGAGTTAGAAAATCATGGTTGTGAACCTGAGATCATTGCACAACATTTTGAAAATCACGTTTACATGTGTACCACTGCAGACTGCAAAAATGGATTTAATCGCCACAGATTTTGGCTCATATTGGCTCATATATTTGTTAATACTGGTGCTACAAACACAAATTTGGTACCAAAATGTGCGGAATGATGACATATATATCTGTAAAAACCATTTGTGATGTAACAAAGGCTTTTGTGTGACCTACAGGCAAAAATAGTGGAATTTTGCGCAATAAATCAGCTTCGGGGTTACCAATAAATATCAACTAAACAATTAATTTCTTCATAAGTATTTGAGTTGTATTACTACATATTACATCAAAATAACCCTCTATCATTCTCCTTTTTAGAAATATAACTCATAAAGATAAATCAGTTGAATTAATAGAGTTATTACCGAAACCATATGTCACCCCCCCTAAAAGTAACCGACATTGATTAATTTATAATACATGTATATGCATTAACCAAACAAGAATGATTTTAAATCCAGTTGCAGAAAATCAATTTTGAGCTTGATTGCCTTTTTCTAAAACGACTGATATATACTTATCTTTAATTATTTCATTTCAGATGCTTGTGCTGACAATTGATCTGCAATTATGGATCTGGAACCACCTGTTGCGAAGCGTCGTAAAATTGACACTGACCACTGCATCATATGCTTTAAACCCCTCAACCCTAAAAAGCAAGAAGTTGTAAAGAACCCACCATTTAATGGTTTGAGTGCAATCTTCAAAGCAAGTCAAATCAGAAAAGATGACGTTTATGAAAGTATCTGGCCTTTGCAACAAGACATATTGAGTCTTGATTTGAAAGTATCATTCCACAAATCGTGTCGGGCCAAGTATACCAGCAAGTCAAATATCTCCACATCCAACCCCAGTGAGAGTGACCAGCAACCATGCGCGTCTGCGGCAACAGAACACACAAGAATCAGCAGAAATGAAACAGCTGGGTCTGACATCAGGACTAACTGCTTCATTTGTGGAAAATCCAACACTTCCAGAAACAAGCTTACACCGGTATCTACAGGAACTGGACAGTCCACCAGAGAAAAAGTTCTGGCAGCAGCTGACAAAAGACAAGACAATAAAATACACATGCGCATGCTTGCCTTTCCAGATTTGTTCGCCTATGATGCCAAGTACCACAGGTTATGCTATTCACACTATATTTCAGAACGGAACATCACTGCTGCAATTCGTAAATCAGGAGAGGAAACAATGGGCACATTACATGATGAAGCTTTTGATGATCTGAAATGTTATCTGGAACAAACTGTGTTCTCCAAAACTAAGACAGTGACACCCCTCGTTCACCTGAAAGATGAATACGTTGGATATTTGGTTTCACTGGGTACCACGAATGCAGAACAGTATAAAACTTGGAAGTTGAAGGAGCGATTAACTAAATATTATGGTGACCAAATAGTCTGTGTAACATTTGATGGCCACACTGACATCATATGCTCTTCTTCTGTGACCTTAGGTGATGCCCTGAGAAAAGCCACGATTCTGCAGAGCATGACTGATGAACCAGAATATGAAGACATCCCGTCTGATGTACCATCAGCCATAGATAGTGAAATGCATACTTTGCATGCTGCAGCTGGTATCCTGAGGAAGCACATGGCTGATATCGAGCATGTTGGAAATATGTATGCACCTGTCGAGGAAACAGATATTCAGCACTGTGCAGAATTCGTTCCTAATACACTCTATGACTTTATTCAGTGGTGCACCAGTGAGAAATCACACACGAATGTAACCAGCTGTAGTGATGAAGGTGTTATGAAGAACAACCTGAGGACGATCGCCATTTGTCACAATATAATATCACAGAGCCGTCGAGTGTACTCCACAATAACGCTTGGTTTAGCCTTGCAGGTGCATCATGAATTGGGAAGCAAGCATCTCATTGACATGCTTCATTAATTAGGACACTGTGTGTCCTATGATGAGGTGAGACGTTTCCTCACGTCTGTGGCTGTTGATCAAACTGCCTCGGAGGGTATTTACATGTCAAAACCCATGAAAACCAACAAACGAGATAAATTGATGGTGGATTCAGAAGTACTTTTCCGGCGGCTGCTTGCTGTCTCAAAGAAACGCGATGTCAGTTTGGAACAAGTCCTGACACATGAACTGGCTCCTGTGCCACCGTCCCTCTTCAACAATGATGGGACAATGCGAAAAACCAACAAGGAGGATCTGGCAAAGAAGTTAGAAGCTAATTGCGAGGAAGTCCAGGTGCTCGAACCCTCTGACCAACATGATACTGCTTATGTCATTGATGGGATGGCACTACTTCAGGCACTTGATGAAGCCCAGTTTGACACATTTGACGATCTCGGACGTACCATAATGCAGAAGATTCAGTCACTGCTTGCTAGTAACCAAGGTGTGACATCAGTTACATTGGTTTTTGACAGGTATGATGTACCACTCTCTATCAAGCAGCTGGAAAGAGAACGTCGCACTGGTGGAGAGTCAACACCCAGATATGTCATCGATGGACAACGCACAGTTCCAAACTACAGGAAGTTCCTGAAGAACACCACAAACAAATAAGCGCTTGCCAATTTCCTCTGCAGTTACTTGACAGTAGCCGCCCAATTGCAGCTTGAGGAAAACCAATCTGTCACACTGGCAGGAGGCTTTAACGATGGCCTGCTAGTTAAAGTTGTGGATCATAGAGGCATCCGGGAACTACCTGAATTGTTCAGCACACATGAGGAGGCTGACACACGGCTCCTGCTACATGCTATCCATCTCGCCAGAGCACACTCAAGGGTCATTGTACGATGTGATGACACCGACGTGTTGGTCCTACTCATCTATTACTGTGGGAAAGGCATGTTTGGGGACACCAAAGTGTACATGAATGCAGGTCACTGTACAAAAACAACGAATCGTCAGAGATTCATTCCTGTCAACAGAATAACGGACGACATCGGTCAGGATACGTCAAGTTGCTTGCCAGCATCACATGCTATAAGTGGCTGTGACACAACCTCCTCGCTGTTCAAAGTCGGGAAACGCACTGCATATTCGAAACTCAAGCAAAACATTGCACACTTGGCACCACTGTCACGGTTAGGCCAAACCAGAGATACAACCAATGTCAGCAGCACTGCCACAAAATATGCTCTGTCGTTGTATGGTTCAAAGTCAAGTCACACACTCGACCAACTTCGTTATGTTTATGCCTGCACAAGTGACAAACCAGCATCTCTCTTCCCACCAACAGACGATGCTTTCGAACAACATCTGAAGCAAGCAAATTACCAGGTGGCGATATGGACCCACAGCCATGTCGCGAAGCCTGTACTTTGGAACCCCGATGGTAATGGATGGCAGGTCAGAGACAACAAACTTGAGCCTGTCATGTTCCAAAAGGATGCAGCCCCAAGGGAGGTTCGAGATCTCACGCATCTCTACTGCACCGACGATGACTGTAGGCAGAGCAGAACATGTCATTGTATCTCTGCAGGACTGACCTGCACTGTATTCTGCTCGTGTAGTGCAGACGATTGTCCAAATGTTGATGATTCTGTTGTCTTTGACGACGGCACTGATGAAGAGTGTGACTGAACTTTTAAATGTATTACATGTATTACTTCATGTAATAGATGTACATAAGTTACAGTGCATGTTATGAATTCATTATCGTCATATGTGAAATAGCTTATATCAACATGATGTCTATAAAAGTCACTTTCACAATTGTGTCAGAATTTTAAGTCCATTCTTCATGTTGCATATCTGCTTCGGGATTTCTATCGGTCAGCATCAGTGGGGCGACATATGATTTCAGTTATAACTATATCATTTCAGTGACAATTATATCATTAGATATATTTTTCAAAGGGTAAATAAACTTGGATTATGTTGATGTAACAAGTATGACTGCAAGTCCAATATTTTTGAAGTAATTAATGTTTTTGTTGATATTTATTGGTAAACCCGAAGCTGATTTGTTGAGTAAAATTCCACTATTTTTGCCTGTAGGTCACACAAAAGCCTTTGTTACATCACAAATGGTTTTTACAGATATATATGTCATCATTCCGCACATTTTGGTACCAAATTTGTGTTTGTAGCACCAGTATTAACAAATATATGAGCCAATATGAGCCAAAATCTGTGGCGATTAAATCCATTTTTGCAGTCTGCAGTGGTACATATGTAAACGTGATTTTCAAAATGTTGTGCAAAGATCTCAGGTTCACAACCATGATTTTCTAACTCCCAAACATCCCTCTTCAAGAAAAAATAGGTTGTGACTTGTTCTACCTTGGGTAGGGGTATGCCACCCAAAACCTCATTTGGCCACTAGCCTATACCTTCGTCTCCCGGTTACATGCACACACCCACTGGACAGCCAGGAATTCACTGGAGAGTACCAAATGTCAGAAATACACTTCTTGAGCTGATGCAACCAAGCACAGCACCCTATAGGCTAGTGGCCAAATTTTAAAAGGGGCCTAAAATGTGAGAAACCCCTACCCACGGTAGAACAAGTCACAACCTATTTTTTCTTGAAGAGGGATGTTTGGGGAGTTAGAAAATCATGGTTGTGAACCTGAGATCATTGCACAACATTTTGAAAATCACGTTTACATATGTACCACTGCAGACTGCAAAAATGGATTTAATCGCCACAGATTTTGGCTCATATTGGCTCATATATTTGTTAATACTGGTACTACAAACAAATTTGGTACCAAAATGTGCGGAATGCTGACATATATATGTGTAAAAACCATTTGTGATGTAACAAAGGCTTTTGTGTGACCTACAGGCAAAAATAGTGGAATTTTGCGCAATAAATCAGCTTCGGGTTTACCAATAAATATCAACTAAACAATTAATTTCTTCATAAGTATTTGAGTTGTATTACATATTACATCAAAATAACCCTCTATCATTCTTCTTTTTAGAAATATAACTCATAAAGATAAATCAGTTGAATTAATAGAGTTATTACCGAAACCATATGTCACCCCCCCTAAAAGTAACCGACATTGATTAATTTATAATACATGTATATGCATTAACCAAACAAGAATGATTTTAAATCCAGTTGCAGAAAATCAATTTTGAGCTTGATTGCCTTTTTCTAAAACTACTGATATATACTTATCTTTAATTATTTCATTTCAGATGCTTGTGCTGACAATTGATCTGCAATTATGGATCTGGAACCACCTGTTGTGAAGCGTCGTAAAATTGACACTGACCACTGCATCATATGCTTTAAACCCCTCAACCCTAAAAAGCAAGAAGTTGTAAAGAACCCAACATTTAATGGTTTGAGTGCAATCTTCAAAGCAAGTCAAATCAGAAAAGATGACGTTTATGAAAGTATCTGGCCTTTGCAACAAGACATATTGAGTCTTGATTTGAAAGTATCATTCCACAAATCGTGTCGGGCCAAGTATACCAGCAAGTCAAATATCTCCACATCCAACCCCAGTGAGAGTGACCAGCAACCATGCACGTCTGCGGCAACAGAACACACAAGAATCAGCAGAAATGAAACAGCTGGGTTTGACATCAGGACTAACTGCTTCATTTGTGGAAAATCCAACACTTCCAGAAACAAGCTTACACCGGTATCAACAGGAACTGGACAGTCCACCAGAGAAAAAGTTCTGGCAGCAGCTGACAAAAGACAAGACAATAAAATACACATGCGCATGCTTGCCTTTCCAGATTTGTTCGCCTATGATGCCAAGTACCACAGGTTATGCTATCCACACTATATTTCAGAACGGAACATCACTGCTGCAATTCGTAAATCAGGAGAGGAAACAATGGACACATTACATGATGAAGCTTTTGATGAACTGAAATGTTATCTGGAACAAACTGTTCTCCAAAACTAAGACAGTGACACCCCTCGTTCATCTGAAAGATGAATACGTTGGATATTTGGTTTCACTGGGTACCACGAATACAGAACAGTATAAAACTTGGAAGTTGAAGAAGCGATTAACTAAATATTATGGTGACCAAATAGTCTGTGTAACATTTGATGGCCACACTGACATCGTATGCTCTTCTTCTGTGACCTTAGGTGATGCCCTGAGAAAAGCCACGATTCTGCAGAGCATGACTGATGAACCAGAATATGAAGACATCCCGTCTGATGTACCATCAGCCATAGATAGTGAAATGCATACTTTGCATGCTGCAGCTGGTATCCTGAGGAAGCACATGGCTGATATCGAGCATGTTGGAAATATGTATGCACCTGTCGAGGAAACAGATATTCAGCACTGTGCAGAATTCGTTCCTAATACACTCTACGACTTTATTCAGTGGTGCACCAGTGAGAAATCACACACGAATGTAACCAGCTGTAGTGATGAAGGTGTTATGAAGAACAACCTGAGGACGATCGCCATTTGTCACAATATAATATCACAGAGCCGTCGAGTGTACTCCACAATAACGCTTGGTTTAGCCTTGCAGGTGCATCATGAATTGGGAAGCAAGCATCTCATTGACATGCTTCATGAATTAGGACACTGTGTGTCCTATGATGAGGTGAGACGTTTCCTCACGTCTGTGGCTGTTGATCAAACTGCCTCGGAGGATATTTACATCCCCAAAGTTCTTCAAAACCTACGCTGCATCGATGAGTATCCGATCGTCGACGCTGCTATAGATAATTTTGATCAGAATGAAGCTACATTGGACGGAAAATCCACTACTCATGCCATGGCAGTTGTGCTGTTCTACAGAGGAAAGATCCAACATGACAACGGTGAAGGTCAGGGCATTCCACGATTGCCACGGAAATCACTGTCCGTGGGTGAAAGAGCTCTGCCATGGTCTGAAGATCTGCAGAGGTAAGCAAGTAACTTACATAATCATGTTAACAAATCCAATATATATTATGAACAGTATTACAGTATGTACATGTATTTTGGTAATTGCAGTGGTAATGAGATACATGATTCTACAATTGGTGAGAACCTTTATGTGTATGGTGTTGGTTTTGCTTGTCAGTAGTTATAGGTGTAGTATGTAGTACGTCTTTGAACACATGGGTGCAGGCATCACAAACTTAGTGAAAGTGTATATTTTATGCTCCCAGTAACTTACATGTTTTGTGTATTCCTTTAAGGTATAACAAACCTGCCAAACGACCAGAGCCACCGCCTGTCAATGATGTGTCATTAATCGACGTTGACAAGGACAGTTCGGAACTCAAAGCAGCTGAATCCAAAGATCTAGCATGGAAAGTTTACCGTATTGCCAATGATGAGAAGCAGGCTGTTCCATCGTGGACTGCATCCAATGCGTTCCTGTCGGAAAGAAACCTACCAGTTGCAACCACGTGTTACTTACCTTTTATCCGTGCTCCTCCAACAGACCTTTCCACCATAGACACCATCCTCCTGAGGTTGGTTCAGATCGCTGCTAAACTCGGACAACCACATATCCTAGTAACAGCTGACTGTGCGATCTACAGCAAGGCTCAGCAGATCATGTGGAATAAGCCTGCAGCTCCAGATGGAAAGCTTACAATGCGACTGGGTGGCATGCATTTAACAATGTCATTTGTAGCAAGTATTGGAAAACTGTATGGCGATGGTGGTCTCCTTTCAATGCTGGTGGATTCAGACGTCTATGCACCCGCAACTGCAAAGCTGGTGCTCCAAGGAAAGCAAGTATCCAGAGGAAACAGAGCAATGAAGCTGGTGTTGGAGGCTTTATACCGCCTCTATCAGGAAGCATTTTGGACATGGTTGCAACAACAGGAACACACCATGTTGCCCAAAGACGACATGTACAGGCTTGTGAGAGAGATCCAGAATGCTTTCAATGCAGGAGACAGGGAATCCGCAATAACACTGACGAAACAACTTGAATCAGAGCACATAGCACCTTTGCAAGCACTACAACAAGAGTTCACAAATGCAGGTAGGACACAGTCTGCAACATTTGCCTACTGGGATACATTTATGCAGGGAGTAAACATCTTGCTGCGACTTCTGAGAGCAGAGCGCGAGGGACTGTTCGAACTCCATCTCATCGCCGTCTGTGAGACTATACCCTGGTGCCGAGCTGCAGAGAGGAAATTATGCCAAATATTTGCCAGGATATTTGAATGATATGCTATCACTTTGGGAATTGCACCCAAAATCCTATCAATATCTGCAGGAAGGTGGATTTGTGGTCCGTAGGTCTTTGCGCCGGTTCAATGCTGTTGCTAGTGACCAAGCACTTGAACAAACAATTAACCGTGAGGGGAAGAGCCAGGGAGGTGTCATCGGGGTTACCTTGAGGAAAGGTGCCCTTACCAGATGGATGGTCACTCGACATGTCACAGCACAATATACAGAGGCTTTTAAAGAACTCTGTGATGGGGACACTGAAGTAGCTTCCACAAACCATGCTGAGCATGGAAAGACAAGGATGGTAAGGGATGAACAAGATGTTACCAAGATCACGGAATTTGTATGAAACGCACAAAATCCGTTTGACCTACGTACTGTACCTGACGAATTGGTCAACATCGCCACAGGCCAGGTTGCTTCACAAGAAGTATCAAACGGACTTGGACATTTCTTAACAGACGCCCAGAAATGCAACAAAAGTTTTATCGAAAAGCGACTTCTTGCTGACCAAACCAAGAGTTTCTGGGAAACAGACTCACGAACAAAGACACCAACGTTTGCGGACATGTCAAAACCCATGAAAACCAACAAACGAGATAAATTGATGGTGGATTCAGAAGTACTTTTCCGGCGGCTGCTTGCTGTCTCAAAGAAACGCGATGTCAGTCTGGAACAAGTCTTGACACATGAACTGGCTCCTGTGCCACCGTCCCTCTTCAACAATGATGGGACAATGCGAAAAACCAACAAGGCGGATCTGGCAAAGAAGTTAGAAGCTAATTGCGAGGAAGTCCAGGTGCTCGAACCCTCTGACCAACATGATACTGCTTATGTCATTGATGGGATGGCACTACTTCAGGCACTTGATGAAGCCCAGTTTGACACATTTGACGATCTCGGACGTACCATAATGCAGAAGATTCAGTCACTGCTTGCTAGTAACCAAGGTGTGACATCAGTTACATTGGTTTTTGACAGGTATGATGTACCACTCTCTATCAAGCAGCTGGAAAGAGAACGTCGCACTGGTGGAGAGTCAACACCCAGATATGTCATCGATGGACAACGCACAGTTCCAAACTACAGGAAGTTCCTGAAGAACACCACAAACAAATCAGCGCTTGCCGATTTCCTCTGCAGTTACTTGACAGTAGCCGCCCAATTGCAGCTTGAGGAAAACCAATCTGTCACACTGGCAGGAGGCTTTAACGATGGCCTGCTAGTTAAAGTTGTGGATCATAGAGGCATCCGGGAACTACCTGAATTGTTCAGCACACATGAGGAGGCTGACACACGGCTCCTGCTACATGCTATCCATCTCGCCAGAGCACACTCAAGGGTCATTGTACGATGTGATGACACTGACGTGTTGGTCCTACTCATCTATTACTGTGGGAAAGGCATGTTTGGGGACACCAAAGTGTACATGAATGCAGGTCACTGTACAAAAACAACGAATCGTCAGAGATTCATTCCTGTCAACAGAATAACGGAAGACATCGGTCAGGATACGTCAAGTTGCTTGCCAGCATCACATGCTATAAGTGGCTGTGACACAACCTCCGCGCTGTTCAAAGTCGGGAAACGCACTGCATATTCGAAACTCAAGCAAAACGTTGCACACTTGGCACCACTGTCACGGTTAGGCCAAACCAGAGATACAACCAATGTCGTCAGCACTGCCACAAAATATGCTCTGTCGTTGTATGGTTCAAAGTCAAGTCACACACTCGACCAACTTCGTTATGTTTATGCCTGCACAAGTGACAAACCAGCATCTCTCTTCCCACCAACAGACGATGCTTTCGAACAACATCTGAAGCGAGCAAATTACCAGGTGGCGATATGGACCCACAGCCATGTAGCGAAGCCTGTACTTTGGAACCCCGATGGTAATGGATGGCAGGTCAGAGACAACAAACTTGAGCCTGTCATGTTCCAAAAGGATGCAGCCCCAAGGGAGGTTCGAGATCTCACGCATCTCTACTGCACCGACGATGACTGTAGGCAGAGCAGAACATGTCATTGTATCTCTGCAGGACTGACCTGCACTGAATTCTGCTCGTGTAGTGCAGACGATTGTCCAAATGTTGATGATTCTGTTGTCTTTGACGACGGCACTGATGAAGAGCGTGACTGAACTTTTAAATGTATTACATGTATTACTTCATGTAATAGATGTACATAAGTTACAGTGCATGTTATGAATTCATTATCGTCATATGTGAAATAGCTTATATCAACATGATGTCTATAAAAGTCACTTTCACAATTGTGTCAGAATCTTAAGTCAATTCTTCATGTTGCATATCTGCTTCGGGATTTCTATCGGTCAGCATTAGTGGGGCGACATATGATTTCAGTTATAACTATATCATTTCAGTGACAATTATATCATTAGATATATTTTTCAAAGGGTAAATAAACTTGGATTATGTTGATGTAACAAGTATGACTGCAAGTCCAATATTTTTGAAGTAATTAATGTTTTTGTTGATATTTATTGGTAAACCCAAAGCTGATTTGTTGAGTAAAATTCCACTATTTTTGCCTGTAGGTCACACAAAAGCCTTTGTTACATCACAAATGGTTTTTACAGATATATATGTCATCATTCCGCACATTTTGGTACCAAATTTGTGTTTGTAGCACCAGTATTAACAAATATATGAGCCAATATGAGCCAAAATCTGTGGCGATTAAATCCATTTTTGCAGTCTGCAGTGGTACATATGTAAACGTGATTTTCAAAATGTTGTGCAATGATCTCAGGTTCACAACCATGATTTTCTAACTCCCCAAACATCCCTCTTCAAGAAAAAATAGGTTGTGACTTGTTCTACCTTGGGTAGGGGTATGTCACCCAAAACCTCATTTGGCCACTAGCCTACTAGCTGTTACAACCAGGAAGTGCTATCGCAGAGGACCCAAGCAATAGTAGGCTCCCGATATGCCTGCACAGGTAGCTTATAAAGCCAAAGGGGGCGGAACCAATATAATTATCTCTGATGGCGACTAATGATTGGTCCCACAGGCTTCACTCAGGTACATATATCATCAGCTGCATTAACAGAATCCGTGTGACTGTCTTCCTCTCCACTTCCTAGTGCTGCTAAAAAGTACCTGTACCACCTCTGTGTTACCATTCGGCATCCTTACGTGTGCAAAGATAGGGTTGGATCTCGATGGAAAGGGATGCTACATCCGGGGTCTTCCTCTTGCCCACAATGGGTCACCATGTATGCCCGCCGATTGTAAATTGACTGGTGATATCTCTTGGAGAATTGTACATATTATTTTACCTACCAATGTTTTATTACACCGTTTTATTCTTTTAAATTCTGTTTCATGCCCCTTTTGTACGGCCTCTGAAGATTTACACCACGCTTATGTTGACTGTGCAAGGCTGACCCCATTTTTTACTTTGTTGTCACAATTGTGCTGCCATATGAATGTTTTTTTTTATTTACGTATGTTTATTTTTGGTTTGCCATTGCTGCCGTATCCCTCCTCCTCAAAGTGTCCTTCCCGCCTCTTCTGCCTTCCAACTCCCACCACCATCTCCCCCAACCTTCTTCCTCGCTCTGCCCTCCCCCCCTCATCAAACAACACCGCACTGTGCCTCACCCAATCACCATCAAACCTTTTGTCTGTCTCATCCTTCCCTTAATCCGAGCTATTCTGAAATCTCTGACACACTATCAACAGCTTTCCCTACCTCCTCCTCTTCTTCCACATCTTACCCTACCCCTCCCCCCGCCCCCCCCCAAACCTGTTCTGTATCCGATGCTCCCCAGGGGCAGATCCAGGGGGGTGGGGGGGTGCAGGAGGTGCGAATCTGCTGAACTGTTGGACCAGGGAAGAACACAAGGAACTACAGAAACTTCCAAGAATGTAGGAAATGCCGTTTCTGACGATCAATTTTTTTAAATGTCCTGGGTGAGAACCCCCAGACCCCCCTTTATCCCCCCCAGCACTATAGTTTCATGCACCCCCCCCCCTCACCCCCTGTCTTGAAATTCCTGGATCCGCCCCTGCTCCCCCTGCCTCTTCATTAATGGTATGAACCTCAAACATCCGGGGCCTTTACTCAGACTTGACTGATCTCTCCATACAGGTTGCTTCTGACAAACCATACTTGATCTGCTTAACAGAAACTTTCCTCCTTCATGATGTCTCCGATTCCTTAATATCTCTCCCGGGTTACTCCCTCCGTGTGACAGTACATACATACATGATAGACCTGAGCCTCGTCCTGAAGGTGGGGTTGCTATCTTTATTAAAAAGAACTCTCTTCCTCGCTCTCCTTGCACTGCTCTCTCTCCACCTCATCCCCAGGAGTACCTCTGGCTATGGCTTCCCCTTCACTCCCACCTTTTGTTCAGCAGTGTGCTGTACCGTCCACCAAACAGTGATGACTCCATCTACATCTCGCTGTCTGATAATATGGATCAACTTCTATCTACTCATCCCAACTCTCTCTTCCTCATATGTGGTGATTTCAATTGTCATCATGCCAGCTGGCTGGGTATGGGTACCTCTCTCACCAGCCATGGAACCTCAGCAAAGGACTTCTATGACTCACTGGGACTGACACAATCTGTCAATTTCCCGACCCAGATCTCAGTCTATGAAGTATCTTCTCTTCTAGATTTGGTTATGACAAACTTCCCTGCAAATGTCTGCTGCTCTTCTTCTGCTCCATTTGGTTCATCTGATCATGTGCTTGTTAAAGTGGACATCTCTCTGGTCATTCTCAAAAAGCCTCCTCAGCGTCGACGAGTCTGGCATTTCACTCAGGCCGACTGGCACGGTCTTCTAGCAACCATCAATCATCTGGACTGGTCTCCCATCTCGACTGCCTCTGACATCAACTCATCTTGGGAATTCTTCCAAAGTAAATTGCTCTCTCTCATGCACAGATTTATCCCATCTCGTCTTCAGTTATCATACCCTTCCTCCCGTCCATGGTACACGGAATATTGTGGTGAGGCAGTTGCCCTGAAACAACTTGCCTTCTCCTCATGGAAGGCAAATCCAATGGAAGGCAATCTCATTTCCTTTCACAAAGCCCGAAACAAGTGTGTGTCCACCCTCAGGAGAGCCAGGAAACAATATCTCTCTACTCTCAAGACTGAACTCTCAAACCTGTCTCCCTCTTCCAAATTCTGGTGGCGTCTGGTCAAATCTGTTTCTGGTGTTTGTTCCCCTTCCGTCCCCTCCCTTACCTCAAACAGCTACACAGCTGACTCTGCACGTGAAAAAGCTGAATGCCTCAACTCTGTGTTTGCCTCAAAATCTTGTGTCCCAAACCCATCCCTCTCTGTACCCAGTCGTACTCATCTGCTCCTGGACTCTGTGTCCTTCTCTCCTGACAAGGTGGAGAAGTTTCTGTCAATCCTCGACTATGATTCTGCAACTGGACCAGACGGCATCAGCCCACGGGTCCTAAAATCCTGCTCTGCCGCTCTTTCACTCCCTCTCTCTGTTCTCTTCACCCTCTGTTTTGCTCAAGGTCATCTGCCATCAGCTTGGAATCAGCTAATATCACCGCTTTCACAAAAAATGTGCAAAAACAGATTCTTGCAACGACAGACCAATCAGCCTTCTCCCAATTTATCAGCCTTCTCCCAAAATCATTGCTTCGAATATCAAATCTTTCCTCTTCTCCAATGGCTTGATCTCTGATCATCAATTTGGTTTCAGACCAAGTCACTCGACTCTGGACATGCTGCTTCTGCTCTCTTAACAATGGATGGAGGTCTTCAATGCAAAACAGGAAATTAGATCTGTTTCTTCTTCTAATCTAATCTTTCTTCTTCTTCCCTTGACATATCATGTGCGTTCGATACGGTCTGGCACCCCGCTCTGCTCACCAAACTCTCTGCCCATGGTATCCATGGACATCTCCACGCATGGCTTGCGGACTTCCTCTATAGTCATAGAAAACGTGTGGCCCTGAATGGGTTTCTCTCATCTCCCCTTCCTGTTCAGGGTGGAGTTCCTCAAGGCAGTGTTCTGGGCCCTGTGCTTTTTCTGGTCTTCATCAATGATCTCTCTGACTCTCTTGAAAATCCTCTATCTCTTTGCTGATGACTCCAATCTCTGCCACTCTATTCCTCATCCCTCAGATCGGCAATCTGCAGCCTCCTCACTCTCTGCAGACCTGGACAAAATCACAGACTGGTCAAACAAGTGGAACATGTCTTTCAATCCTGACAAATCTCACACTCTTACTATGTCTCTCCGAAAAGACCGACTGGACAACCCTCCCATCCACTTTCTGAATAATCCTCTCCAAGAAGTTCTGTCACTCAAGCTTTTGGGTCTCACTATCTGCCATGATCTTTCCTGGGAAAACCTCATTTCCAATCTGGTCTCCAAAGCCAGTCACCGACTGGGCAGTGGGCATCCTCCGTCGTGCGGTCCTTCCTTGGCACACCTGAGCTCCTCACCACATACAAGGTTTTCATCCGCAGCTCAATGAAATGCTGTCTCCCCTCGGGGCCGGTGCTCCTAGCTCTTACACGAGCCTCGATCTTGTATTAAAAAAAAACTGCGCTCAACTACTTGAGCGACCATCCGGACTTCGGAAACGAAAAAAAACAAGACGTTTGTTCATACGAGAAACCACTTTGACATTCTCGATGCCGACGATCTCACCGACAGCAAAGATTAACTTCTCCATGTCGATCTCCGACGGTGGAACACACACGATCCCGCGTGCTTTCGGGTTAACGCTTCAAATGAAGCATACCGTGAACTTTGACCTGCCATGGTTATTGAATGGCCGGATGTATAAAAATATAACAGTAACACCTAACACTGTTCGAGCTTCAACGAGTAGTGACAAAATGAGAGCAATATAAACGAAAAGAAAAAGTATAACGAGTAAAGAAGAAAAAGAAAATAAACAAGACCGAAAGTCTAACAGTGGCGTAGCAGGGCTTGTAATATATTATAAATTACAAACACATATAGTTAGCTTTTTAAACAGTCGCTAATGCTGTTTATAACATTAAACAAAGAAATTTGGAGGAATCCTGACATCCGTGAGGTAAGTTTTACTTACAGAACTGAGGGAAGATCTACTGTAATCTAGATACCCCACAAGGGTTGCGTTTATAACATGCTATAAAAACAACCGAGGCGAATTCCTTACTTCCACGGTTGTTAGTACTGTACTGTACACCGCTTATCATTGATTCATGAACCATAAACCGCTTCAATCCATTAACTTTGTAATCACGACATTGGGATTAAAGAGTTATGATCATATTTACTATATAATTATTATTACTATTACGAAAACGATACACTGAAGGAACTGCGCTCCAACGCGAGTCAAAAGAATTGACGCGACCAAAGACGGAATTCGTCCGAGTTGCTTTATTGAAACAAAACAGCTCAGGTATTCTGACAAGCCCGTTTTTCAGGCAGCAATATATATACACATTTATGTCGGGAAGTTTGCCCGGCAAAAGCTATACCGGGCATGCCCGGGTGTCAAGGGCGAGCCTTGGAAAGGCGAGTCTGGACCTGCCCGGGCGTGTTTGGCTGCGGCCTGGCAAGTCGAGGCTGGGCGTGCCCGGGCGCTCTGGGCGAGCCCTGGAAAGGCGATAGCGGGCATGCCCGGACGCTCTGGGCGAGCCCTGGAAAGGCGATAGCGGGCATGCCCGGACGCTCTGGGCGAGCCCTGGAAAGGCGATAGCGGGCATGCCCGGACGCTCTGGGCGAGCCCTGAAAAGGCAATAGCGGGCATGCCCGGACACTCTGGGCGAGCCCTGGAAAGGCGAGAGCGGGCGTGCCCGGGAGGTTCGGGCGTGCCCGGGCACAGTGAGTCCGGGCATGCCCGGGAGAGGCGCGTCTGGCCGTGTTCTGGCCGGTGCAAGGCGATTGTGTGCATCCAGCGGTAACCGCTACACACGCCCCTCCAGAATCGACCTGCACCGGCAGGGTCAATTTAAGGGGGGTCCGGATGACCCGGCCGAAGCGACCCCTGGAGGGTCGGGGGGAGGGGTCCGATGTGGTGGTGGGTGGTCGAGTGGGGGGAACTGTGGACGGGGGGCGGCCTCGCCGCGGAGGAAGGGCCAACCGTGGTGGTCGGTCGACGTCCATGTGCGCCGGTTTGAGGCGGTCCACAGAAATCCGGTCCGGCCGACCGCCGAAGTCGACGATGAAAGACTTGTCGCCCCGTCGCAGGACCCGGAAGGGCCCATCGTACGGCGGCCGGAGTGGCCCCCGGTGCGCGTCATGACGCACAAAGACGTACTCCGCTGTGCGAAGCGCCGGGGGGACGTAGGACTGGGGGCCACCGTGGCGGGACGTCGGCACGGGGGCAAATCGTCGGGCGGCCTCCTGGAGGTCCGAGCGCTGGCGAGCGGCGGACCAGGGACTGGTAGCGTCGGGCACGAATTCGCCCGGGACGCGGAGCGGCTGGCCGTAGACGAGCTCGGCGGCGGACGCCTGGAGGTCTTCCTTGGGGGCCGTGCGAAGGCCCAAAAGGACCGACGGCAGCTGGTCGGCCCAACCGTCGTCCTGAAGGCCAGCCATGAGTGCCGCCTTCATGGAGCGGTGAAACCGCTCGCACAACCCGTTGGCTTGGGGGTGGTAGGCCGTGGTGCGGTGCAGCGTGACCCCCAACGAAAGGGCGACGGCGCCCCAAAGCTCAGACGTGAACTGTGGGCCGCGGTCGGACGAGATGTCCGCTGGTGCGCCGAAGCGCGCGACCCAGGTGGCGATGAACGCCTGCGCCACGTCGGCGGTGGTGGTGGAGGCGAGGGGCACAGCCTCCGGCCACCTGATGGTCCTGTCCACCATGGTGAGCAGGTGGGTGAACCCCCGCGAGGGGGGCAGGGGACCCACCAGGTCCACGTGGACGTGGTCAAAACGCCGTTCAGGCACGGCGAAAGGTGCCAGTGGGGCCTGGGTGTGGCGGTGGACCTTGACCCGCTGGCAGGCCGTGCAGGCATTGGCCCAGTCGCGGATGTTTCGTCGAAGGCCGTGCCAGACGAAACGCGCCGACACCAGCTTCTGAGAAGCTTTCCGGCCCGGGTGAGAAAGGCCGTGGATGGAGGCGAAGATGCGGCGCTGCCAGGAAACGGGCACGATGGGGCGAGGCTGGCCCTGGGAGACGTCGCAGAGCAGGACGGTGCCCGCGAAGGGAATGTCGGCCAGGCGGAGGCCCGTGTCCGCCGCACGGAGTGCCTGCACCGAGGCGTCGGTGGTCTGGTCGGCCGCCATGAGCGCGAAGTCCACGCCGAGGTGGACCGCGTTCGCGCTGGCCCGAGAAAGACAGTCGGCCACGGCGTTGTCTTTGCCGGCGACGTGCCGGATGTCCGTGGTGAACTCCGACACGGCGGAGAGGTGGCGCTGCTGGCGGGCCGACCACGGCTCCGTGACCTTAGCCATTGCGTAGACCAACGGCTTGTGGTCGACGAAAGCCGTGAACGGGCGGCCCTCCAGGAGGTGTCGGAAATGGCGAACGGCCAGGAATAGCCCGAGCAGCTCGCGGTCGAACGTGCTGTAGTTTAACTCGTTCGGCCGGAGTTGCCGGCTGAAAAAGGCGAGTGGCTGCCAAATCCCGTCCACCCATTGCTCATGGACGGCGCCCACCGCGTAGTTGGAGGCGTCCGTAGTGAGGGCAATGGGCGCGTTGAGCACCGGGTGAGCCAGCAGCGTTGCGTCGGCGAGGGCCCGTTTGGCGCTGGCGAAGGCCGCGTCCATGGCCGCGGACCAAACAATGTCATGCTTGGCCGGCTTGCCCCAGAGGGCCTCGTAAAGGGACCGCATGAGCTGAGCAGCGCGGGGCACGAATCGGTGATAAAAATTCACCATGCCGAGGAACTCTTGGAGGGCCTTGATGGAACGGGGACGCGGGAACGTGGTGATGGCCTCAACCTTGGTCGGCAGCGGTGCGGCCCCGGTCTTGGTGATGCGGTGGCCCAAAAAGTCAACAGTCGTCGCGCCGAAGTGGCATTTGACCGGGTTGACAATTATGCCGTGCTCGCTGAGGCGACCGAACAGTGTTCGGAGGTGGAGGAGGTGCTCGGCGCGGGACGTGCTGGCGACGAGGATATCGTCCAGATAGACGAAAAGAAACGGCAGGTCGCGCAGCACGCCGTCCATCAAGCGCTGGAACGCCTGGGCCGCGTTCTTGAGGCCAAACGGCATCCGCAAAAATTCGAACAGGCCGAACGGCGTGATGACGGCCGTCTTCGGGACGTCGGCCGCCCGGACAGGTACCTGGTGGTAGCCCCGTATCAGGTCAATTTTCGAAAAGATGACCCGTCCCGCCAAACGGGCGGAAAAGTCCTGAATATGCGGGATCGGGTACCTGTCGGGGGTGGTAGCGTCGTTGAGACGGCGGTAGTCACCACACGGGCGCCATCCACCCCCCGGCTTTGGCACGATGTGCAGTGGCGAGGCCCACGCGCTATCGGAGCGCCGCACGATGCCGAGGTGCTCCAACGCGTCGAACTCGGCCTTCGCCACGGCGAGCTTGGCCGGGTCGAGGCGACGGGCCCTGGCGTAGACCGGCGGGCCCGTAGTGGGTATGTGGTGCTCGATCCCGTGCCGCACCGCGACGGCCGAAAACGTCGGCCGCGTGAGGGCCGGGAATTCCGCGAGCAGGCGAGCGAACTCGTTCGCTGCTGGGAGGGCGCACGCCAGTTCGGTCGGCGCGGAGCTGCTCATCGTGCACGCCAGGGAGCTGAAGGTCTCGGCGTTGACAAGGCGACGACGTTTGACGTCGACCAGCAGCCCGTGCGCGCAGAGGAAGTCGGCGCCCAGCAAAGCCATGGGGACGCAGGCGGTCACAAAAGTCCATTGAAAACGCTGGCTGCCGAAGCAGAGGGTGACGACGCGTGGGCCGAAAGTGCGTATGGCCGAGCCATTAGCAGCGACCAAAGAGGGGCCGCAAACGGCGTCCCGCCTGTCCTGCTCGGAGGCGGGTATGACGCTCAGTTGGGCGCCGGTGTCACACAGGAAACGCCGCCCAGACGCTTTGTCCCGAATAAACAGCAAGTTGCCCAAGTGGCCGGCGCTCATGGCTGGGAATGAACGCCGGCCCGGCCATTTCCCGACCTGCCGAAAGTGCACGGGGGCCGGCACGTCCGAGCCTTGTGTCCGAACCTGGCGTGGTAATAACACCACGCACGGTCAGGTGGAGGCTCCGGCCGTCGTGTCGGAAGCGGGCGGTGCGGCGTGGCGGCCGCCAGTTGCACCGGCAGTTCGGCCTCCAACCGCGCAGGGCGCTCGGGCGTCGTGGGCGTCGCCTCGGACGGCGGCGGGCTCCAGGTAACCGCGCCGATGTGCTGGCCCGCCGAGGAGATCTTATCGGCTTCCCTGGCGAGGGCTCGGGAATCCGTGATCAACGTGCCAGCCAGGGCGAGGCGTACCGGGTGAGGCAGCTGGCGAAGGAACAGCTCGCGGAACAGAAAATCCGGAGAGTGCTCACCGAGCAACGAGAGCATATAGTCCATGCGCTCTGACGGGCGCGTGTCGCCGAGCTCGGGCAGAGCGAGCAGGCGCCGTGCGCGTGCTGCCGGTGAGAGGGCGAAAGCATCGAGGAGGAGTGTCTTCAGCGCGTCGTATTTGTCAGCAGCCGGCGGGTGCTCGAGGAGGCTCAAGGCGCGGGCCGCGGTGGCGGAACCGAGCGCCGCCACAACATGGTGGAAGCGGGTGTCGTCCGCGGTGATGCCTCGCAGGGCGAACTGAGAGTCCGCCTGAGCGAACCAAACAGCGGCGTGAGCCTCCCAGAAGGTAGGCAGTTTAAGCGTCACTGCCGTATCCATGTCGGTAGGTCACCAATGAAGGAACTGCGCTCCAACGCGAGTCGAAAGAATTGACGCGACCAAAGACGGAATTCGTCCGAGTTGCTTTATTGAAACAAAACAGCTCAGGTATTCTGACAAGCCCGTTTTTCAGGCAGCAATATATATACACATTTATGTCGGGAAGTTTGCCCGGCAAAAGCTATACCGGGCATGCCCGGGTGTCAAGGGCGAGCCTTGGAAAGGCGAGTCTGGACCTGCCCGGGCGTGTTTGGCTGCGGCCTGGCAAGTCGAGGCTGGGCGTGCCCGGGCGCTCTGGGCGAGCCCTGGAAAGGCGATAGCGGGCATGCCCGGACGCTCTGGGCGAGCCCTGGAAAGGCGATAGCGGGCATGCCCGGACGCTCTGGGCGAGCCCTGGAAAGGCGATAGCGGGCATGCCCGGACGCTCTGGGCGAGCCCTGAAAAGGCGATAGCGGGCATGCCCGGACGCTCTGGGCGAGCCCTGGAAAGGCGAGAGCGGGCGTGCCCGGGAGGTTCGGGCGTGCCCGGGCACAGTGAGTCCGGGCATGCCCGGGAGAGGCGCGTCTGGCCGTGTTCTGGCCGGTGCAAGGCGATTGTGTGCATCCAGCGGTAACCGCTACAACACTATTGTATTAAGAAACCTGGGCTTAATTTGTCCGAAGCGGCTCGAAGGTGAGGCATGACGCCTAAGGCCTATATGTACCATTTTGTTGGAAGAAGGGTAACGCCGATGCTTTCGACATTTGATGGTCATTTTAACAAGCGGTTTGTTTGTGTTTCACATTGAATGAAGAACGTAAAGGTAGCGCATGGCGATTCTGACACATGACAGGTTCGATGATATGTTCGGCCTGAACGAAATTGGAATCAAAATGCCGGAGTGTGGAGAGTCAGCCGCCGTAATGACATCAGACGTAATCACATCACCCTGTCATGCGACTAGATTCTAAGCTCTGATTGGTATACGTTTGAGGGGACATACATACATACATATGGACGGGCAAACACTGTTCTAGACGTCTCTGCCCCATGGGCTACGCCGTAAAAATAAACGCGATAAACTAATTATGCACAAGGGTATATCAATCGACAAGGCCGCCGCACAGAACGGAAAACAACAACGTACCGAAAACCGTCGAATGCTCTTCTCTCTCTTGCTCAATAGATAAGACAAGACGATAGAAAGAAGGAAGGCTCAGGAGTGTTCCTGTCCAGTCGAGGGTTGAGTGTGCAATTATAGTCTCCCCCCATACAAATTAAACAAGTCAAATCAACAGTGCTTAAACAATCCGCTAATTTTGGAAGAAATAGAGCCCTTTCAGTGCTGTCACTGGGGCAACACACATTGATAATGCTAAGCTTTTGATTGCTGCTAATAAAATCCACCACCATCAAGAAACCCTTACAAATCTCTCTATAGTGAATCTCGGATGGTTGAAGGCGAGGATGCAAGATTTTTGCCACCCCCGCTTTCGCTTCTTCAACCACACTGGAGAAAACATGGCACCCTTTAAACATTCTGCGCCACTCGTATTCACAAGATTGCTTGATGTGTGTCTCTTGTAACATGAAAATATCAATCTTTTCTTTCTCAAATAGTTGTCACACCTCCAGACGCCGCATACAGCTGCGGCCTCCGTTTTGTTGAGAGACGTTACCTTCATTTATTCTTTATTAATTTTTCTCCTCTTGGAGTTCTTTTCCTGCCTTAGTGGCACACTTCCTCAACCGCTGAAATTGAGGTTCCGAGATCCCAACTTGCTGGTACTTAGGCAGTTAAGACCGAAAAATAAGGCGTATCGTTCATTTTTTCAGGAAAGCACCAAATTTGGCACAGATGTAGTATGGACCTATACAATTGTTTTCCTGAGGGGCGCCCAAAAATTCAGAACCCCTGGTGGCCGCCATATTGAATTTCAATATGACCGCCCTCTGTGACCTATTTCCCTCGATAACTTCTATACTATGAGCGATAACACCACAGTTCCAGTGTCTTACCCCATGTTTTCATGGTCTCTGAATCCAATGGGATCAATTGCATAAAGATTGGCATCCATCATCTTTAATTTCAAGATGGCCGCCATGGTGTTTCCATTTTCCTTGAATCTCTCATAGTATTTTAGGTAAAATTTCAATTCCAAGTGATACACATTGTTTTATTGGTCTCTGATAACAATAGAATGGTATTAATGAATCAAAGTTACACACAGTTGCAGTTTTAACTTAAAATATTGTGGGCACTTGAAAGGTGGAGGCTCTCGCACAGACACGTAGCACTACAAGCACTGTCCATCGCAGTCACACAGTGATGTGCAGGGCAGATTTGCCCTGGAGCATTTACAGTTGCCTTTACAGGCCGACTTACAATGGCAGCTTGTAAGCTCTGAACATGCCTCCTGTATCAGTGGTATTGTGGTCCAAATTGGTGTCCAAGAAGTCCCTGTTTTCATCCAGCCCCAATCAGCTGGTGATGGAAGTTCTGGGTAGGGCACAAGTGCCTGACTCCATACGTGTCCAGCCTGAAAACATGCACGTTTTAGGTGTTGTTCGAAGGCGTCTGCTGTTGGGGGAATGTGATCAATTGGTCTTGCTTTCTTCGTGAACAAGTGTCGGCGCTGTCTTTATCTCGGTAGTCCGGTCATAGAGGATGGCAACGTATCTTTCTATGCTCTGTAGTTCCATAGTAATAGCGTCCACAGATGGCCTATAAGCGAGAGCATGAAAGGTCTGCGTGATGCTGGGGTATGCCTCCCAAGCCTTCCAGGCTGTCTTTTTCCCAATTTGGGCAAAAAATGACACTGTGTCGCAGCCAGTGAAGGCATGAAATAATGGCAAAGACTCGGACTTCCTGCGGCGAAGGCCGGTGGCAATTTTATGGATGGCAAGGTAGCTTTTACCAGTGCCAATGGCAATCCAGAGTTCCTCCACACCATGTGACTGGTAGGTAAAGTAGTGTGCTATTGCCAAGACCACAATACAAGACCCAGACCACTCATAGTATAGAAGTTATTGAGGGAAATAGGTCACAGGGGGCGGTCATGTTGAAATTCAATATGGCGGCCACCAGAGGTTCTGAATTTTTGGGCGCCCATCAGGAAAACAATTGTATAGGTCCATACTACATCTGTGCCAAATTTGGTGCTTTCCTGAAAAAATGAACGGTGCTTCCTGTTAACTGCTCTGCTATGGGGTTCACGAATCATGTTTCTAGTAGTTTTTAGAAAAGCATGTACGTTTGGGAAATAATCCTGAATTCTAACATTCCTTTTCCTGAAGATTTCATCGAGGAATTTTATAATTTCCGCTTCTGTAACTTCAGCATTCCCATCCTCATCCTCTTGGGCACAAAACCCACTACCTGACGGGGGTAGAGTCGGGTTCATCAAAATCAAACGCATCATCTTTGTCATTCTCTTCCTGATGCAAACTTATTTCTGAGGCACAAATCTCCCCAGGATCAGAAACATGGATATCGTTTTCATTCATGTTTAGCTGCTCATCGTCACATGCAGCTTCCTTCTTATCATCCCTTTTATTTTGTTCGAAAAGTGTAGGCTTACAGGTTTCCTCTGAGGGGCTGTCCGACTTATCTGTTCTGTCATTATGCCCGGCCATCCCTGCGCCCACCTCTGTGACCATTACATTAATGTCATGTAAGACATCAGGGTTATCAATAACACCACTTGTGTCCTCCTGAAAAATATATTTTTTACAATAAGCTTGTCCTGTCAGGATACCTACAAATTGAAGAGAAGACAACTGCCACAGAAATAAGCTGATGTGAAACCAAATCCTGGATGGATCTTCAAGCAATGCAAAACACAGGAATGATGAGGGTTCCAAGTATACTGATGACCTTGTAACCAGCTATGAAAATATTTGAGTGCTTTGTAAATTTTAAAGTGTATTTAATGAAATTTCAACACCGAGATCATGATTTAACTCATTATGATCATTTTTTATCTATTGCCCTCACATGCTCCCATAAAAAAAAGGGCGATAAAGCAAGAAATTCACCTTCGTATGCTCAATGATTTACGTGGAGTCCGCCACATCTTGCCTTAGTAGGCTCATGGTTGGTTGTGACAATCACGTTATGTTATGTTGTGACCGAACAAATCGAGGTACAAAACGATAAGGTAGAAAAAGGCAGAAAAAAAGGTACAAGGCCGACAAAAACAACTCGGGAGAGCACATATACCTCCGCCAGGTTGAACAGTTTACGTGTTATATCCCACTGATAGGCCGGATCTGGATTCGGACCTGAACCAAAATCTAATCGGCTTGTTGTTGTCACTTACCCAACCCATCCACCAAGTTTTGTGAAAAGTCATCCACAACTTTTTGAAATATTCTATATATATCGTTTTGGCCCAATCTCTCAAGAGTGAAGAATCGTTTTTAAAAAAAATTTAAAAATTCTGTTATGCGGATCCGGATTCGAATCTTCACCAAAACTGAATCAGTTCTTCCTTGTCACAGATCCAACCTGTCCACCAAATTCCGTCTGAATCGCTTCACAACTTTTAGATATCCTGTTCACAGACAGACAAACAAACATTCAAACAGACAGGGGTGAAAACATAACCTCAAGGTAATAAAGCACAAATGAATATTCATGTAAAAGGTTGAAATTCTAAAAGTGGGAACAATTTTTGTGAGTCATTCACATTGAATTTGGGTCAAGGACCCAGCGATCAACCTTCACTGTCATTAGTCGATAATTGCTATTTTCATTCCATCTTTAGCAATGCAAGAGGTAGAGGCCCCTAGTCGCAATTGATTCATGTCCATTAATGCCCCCTTGAGATTTTGCTGTAATCGTTGTGCTCGTCCTTTTTTTTTTTAGGATATCCGTAAATAAATGGAAAAGTTTTCAAAGTTCCACTGAAGGATCGTACGGTCAGCCTTTACAAAAGGGTGTTTTCATCCCTGTGAGCTTAAAAGCCATTTTCCTGTCAACTGTCTATCTCGTTTGGTGAACAAATTGCGCACTAGGGTCCCTTGGCTCTGAACCTGTTTCCCGAGAATTGATTTGAGGTCCATGTGCAGGCATCGTCTTCCTGTCTCACGCCTTTGCTACAGCAGACAGTGGTTAGCCAGATTGGCGTCTCTGGGTAACTCGTTAAAGTCTGGAGGGTTGATTGACATATATATATATATATATATATATATATATATATATATATATATATACATACATACATATATATACTCGTGTATATATATATATATATATATATATATATATATATATATATATATATATATATATATATATATATATATATATATATATATACACGTATATATATATATATATATACATACATATATATACTCGTGTATATATATATATCTATATAATTATAAAATTGAAATCTTGCGTGTTTGTATGTAACATTCGATCGGTCCGGGGGCGTGGCTTACCCCTTTGAGAGAGTAGTAATATCCACCATTTTATTAACTCGCATAGCTTTGAGGCCTGTTTTGTAGGCCCGTGGTGTCTTGCTCTCTCTCTCAGTTTTATTTCAAATCAAATTCGATATATCATTTCATTTTTCACAGTCGCTAACATATTTTTAGACTCGGTTGAAAAAAAACGGGAAGAAAATCCGATGAAAGTTTCCGTTTATAGAACGAAATGAATTCTGAAAGGCTTGTATCTTCAAGGCCATTGAGTCTGTTTCACGCCTTTATCTTCAATGTAAGTCGCCATCTGATTTCATTTTTATCGATGGTTTTAGACTCGGTAAAAGAAATAATTGAGAACATTCACGCACACACGGGAAATTGCAGCCGACATCATTGGCTGAGGGGCGACATCATTGGCTGAGGGGCGACATCATTGGCTGAGGGGCGGCATCATTGGCTGAGGGGCGACATCATTGGCTGAGGGGCGACATCATTGGCTGAGGGGCGACATCATTGGCTGAGGGGCGACATCATTGGCTGAGGGGAGGCATCATTGGCTGAGGGGCGACATCATTGGCTGAGGGGCGACATCATTGGCTGAGGGGCGACATCATTGGCTGAGGGGAGGCATCATTGGCTGAGGGGAGGCATCATTGGCTGATGGGCGACATCATTAGCTGAGGGGCGACATCATTGGCTGAGGGGCGACATCATTGGCTGAGGGGCGACATCATTGGCTGAGGGGAGACATCATTGGCTGAGGGGCGACATCATTGGCTGAGGGGCGACATCATTAGCTGAGGGGCGACATCATTAGCTGAGGGGCGACATCATTAGCTGAGGGGCGACATCATTGGCTGAGGGTCGACATCATTGGCTGAGGGGTGACATCATTGGCTGAGGGGTGACATCATTGGCTGAGGGGTGGCATCATTGGATGCGGGGTGGCATCATTGGATGCGGGGTGGCATCATTGGATGCGGGGCGGCATCATTGGCTGAGGGGCGACATCATTGGCTGAGGGGCGACATCACTGGCTGAGGGGCGACATCATTGGCTGAGGGGCGACATCATTGGCTGAGGGGCGACATCATTGGCTGAGGGGCGACATCATTGGCTGAGGGGCGACATCATTGGCTGAGGGGCGGCATCATTGGATGCGGGGCGGCATCATTGGATGCGGGGTGGCATCATTGGATGCGGGGTGGCATCATTGGATGCGGGGTGGCATCATTGGCTGAGTACGTCATCATTGGCTGAGGGGCGACATCATTGGCTGAGGGGCGACATCATTGGATGCGGGGAGGCATCATTGGATGCGGGGCGGCATCATTGGATGCGGGGCGGCATCATTGGCTGAGGGGCAGCATCATTGGCTGAGGGGTAACATCATTGGCTGAGGGGTAGCATCATTGGCTGAGGGGTCACATCATTGGCTGAGGGGTAGCATCATTGGCTGTGGGGTGGCATCATTGGCTGATGTGTAGCATCATTGGCTGAGGGGTCACATCATTGGCTGAGGGGTAGCATCATTGGCTGAGGGGCGACATCATTGGCTGAGGGGCGACATCATTGGCTGAGGGGTCACATCATTGGCTGCGGGGTGGCATCATTGGCTGAGGGGTCACATCATTGGCTGCTGGGTGGCATCATTGGCTGAGGGGTGGCATCATTGGCTGAGGTGTAGCATCATTGGCTGAGGGGTCACATCATTGGCTGAGGGGTAGCATCATTGGCTGAGGGGTCACATCATTGGCTGCGGGGTGGCATCATTGGCTGAGGGGTCTTCTCCTCACTGCTCATTACTAAAAACTGCTCTTCTATGTGAGGATTGATAAATAAAAGCAATTAGAACCAGTAAATTTAGTTTTATATGGCATTTTGCCTCTCTATTAGAAAGTGTGAGAAAATTATATATCTTCACCATAGGTTGACCTTTGACCCCCACTGTAACCATGGTAGCCCCTTAATTATATATAATAACATTGACCCAACGGGTCATGGGTCGTCTAGTATATATATATATATATATATATATATATATATATATATATATATATATATATATATATATATATATATATATATATATATATATATATATATACAGTCTCGTGAAAAAGTAAGTACACCCCATGTAAAGTTTTGACTTTTTCAACATATTTCAAAATACAGCTATTTGATCTTCATTTCAACAATATTGATAGATAAAGGTGATATAATATAACAAATATCATGAAACATTTACATTTTGTTGTCCATTGTATAATTTAAATAAACATAAATGCAAATTTCGCATGTGGAAAAAGTAAGTACACTTGGCTCTAATAGGTGGTATTGCCCCCTTTGGCAGAAACAACCTCAAGTAGGCGTTTCTTATAACTGTCTACCAGTCTCTGACATCGACTGGGAGAAATTTTTGCCCACTCCTCCATGCAGAATTCTTTCAGCTGTGTGATGTTTGAGGGGTTTCTTGCATGCACAGCTCGTTTCAAATCCCCCCACAACATCTCGATGTGATTTAGATCCGGGCTTTGACTTGGCCATTCCAGAACCCTCCATTTCTTTCTTTTCAGCCATTCCTTGGTGGATTTACGGGTATGTTTAGGGTCATTGTCATGTTGCAAGGTTCACCTTCGGTTGAACTTCAACTTTCCGACAGATGGCCTCACATTATCCTCAAGCACCCTCTGGTACAATGAAGAATTCATTGTGGATTCTATGATGGTGAGCTGCCCAGGCCCTGATGCAGCAAAGCTGCCCCAAACCATAATATTTCCACCACCATGCTTTACAGTTGGTATCAGGTCCTTCTGGTCAAATGCTGTCTTTGGTTTTCGCCAAACATGTCTTCTGGTACTGTGGCCAAATAGCTCTACCTTTGACTCATCTGTCCAGAGCACATTGTTCCAGAAGTGCTGGTCTTTGCCGAGGTGTTCATTAGCAAACCTTAGTCTTGCCCTGATGTTCTTTCTGGACAGCAAAGGTTTCCTCCTGGCACACCTCCCATGTAGATCAAATTTGTGCAGCCTCTTTCTAATGGTAGACTCGTGCACTTTGACATCAACAGTGGCAAGAGCTACCTGTCGGTCCCGTGATGACATTCTGGGGTTCTTCGAGACTTCTTTCAGGATCTTGCGGTCTGGTCTCGAGCTGAAATTGCTGGGGCGACCTGGACTGAACAAGTTGGCAGTTGTTTGGAATCTTCTCCACTTGTAGATGATCTTCCAGACAGTCGAATGATTGATTTCAAATTGTTTGGAGATCTTTTTAAATCCCTTCCCAGACTCGTAGGCATCTATAACCTTCTTTCTGAAGGCCTCAGAGAGCTCTTTTGATCTCGGCATGGTGACGCCGCACACTTCAACAACAAAGGGCAAACCAAACTAAATGTCTGAGGTTTAAATAAGACAGGTTCCTCCAAAATCCTCTCTAATGATGTTCTAATCATTTACACCTGAGCTGGTGCACCTGATTCTAATTTTAGGTCTTTGAAGTAGTGATAAATGTTGGGGTGTACTTACTTTTTCCACATGCTAAATATGCATTTATGTTTATCTAAATTATACAATGGACTACAAAATGTAAATGTTTCATGATATTTGTTATATTATATCACCTTTATCTGTCAATATTGTTGAAATAAAGATCAAATAGCTGTATGTTGAAATATGTTGAAAAAGTCAAAACTTTAGATGGGGTGTATTTACTTTTTCATGTGACTGTATATATACACACAGTATACATATTGTTGTGGATTTGAGAATCCTGTGTAATTGTTGTAAATATCACCCTCTGTAAGTGTTTTGAATTCTTGTAAATATCTCCGTTTTGTGTGTGAAGGTCAAAGGTCGTCCTCTTAGTTAGTCCATATACATGCACGTAGGCCACCATATACCCTTCTAAATAGTTATTTCCGTATTATGTGTATTAGTTTAAGGCTGTGTTTTCCATTAATTGACTCTGCATTGCACCGAATTGAAATAAGATAGATCCCCTTTCAATTCCCTCAAAGCCTCTATTGCCAACTGCATTCGCCGCCATTGCCATGTGCTCTAACTCAGAGAAGAAAGGTGTGTCTCCACCTTGTCATAAGAAGGAGGAGTGAACCAGCCCCGATCAACCAACCAAGCATGAGGGGTTTGGTTTGAGAGGGCGGAGAAAGAACGATCGGGCAGTTTCGCGAACGTTCCAGGGTGTGGCGCTATAAAACCAGTCACGCGGCACCCCCCACCTCAGTTCAGTGGAGGAGGAGCAGCAGAGTCGAGTTCAGTTCAGTGGAGGAGTGAGCACTGAGAGAGTTGAGTGAACAAACGGCAGCTTTGAGTCCACCGCAGCTGAACCAACCGCAGCTTTGAGACCACCATAGTCCGGCCCCCCTGTGACACGCAGCTTCGACCCGCTGCTACGTGGGAACGAGATTGCTGTGGGATCGGTGGCATCGGTGGCCTTCGAGGTCGAGCCCGACGTCCCGGGCGGGAGCAAAACTCCAGCTGAACCTTCCTCCCCTTCCAGCCATTCGTGCCTGTCATTCCTATCGTCATTCCCCGTGTAAGTCTGACTGTCATCCGTCTTTTGTGTTGTCTTGGGGTTTAAGTAAGACTGCATAGGTAAGCTAGAATTGCTCTGTGTCCTTCTGATCCTTCCATCCTTCTGTAAATTATTTTCGTTTCTTTCCTCCTCCTTGGTTTTTTCGGTCTTGTAAATATTAGTAATAAATTATATTTGTTCTTCCTACCTTGCCTAATTTCCTTCACATCCGTTTCGTTTTAGTGATTTCCCCAATTGAATACCTGTGGCACGATTTGGCCAACGAATAGGATCGGGTTAGTTTCTGTTAACGGTTCGAGCCACAGCTGCTAATCCGCTCGGCAATTAACATCTTGTCCGCGGTCTCGGACGAGGTTGCTCACCTGCCTCCCTGGAGGGAGCTGAGCAGCTTCAGGAGCGGAGACGGACAGTGAAGGACTAACCCCCCCTAAGGGGGACTAACCCCCCCCCCCTAAGGGGAGTGCCGTACTCCGTTTCCGCAACAATTGGTGTCAGGAGCGAGATTCGGACCTGAAGTGCGCTTAGCACACTCAAATTATGAGTGGCTAAAATTTTATTAAAAACATCCAAATTTAAAATCGTGCCATGGATAATCAAGGCGATCGGATGCCGGTGGGTGAGTTAGAAGGGGGGGGGGTAGAATCGACCCAGGACCCCAGGGAGGATTTGGGGGTAATGGAGGAGCGCAATACGCATTGGGTAGCGGAGGGTTCAGACACACAAAATGGCGACCTCACGCACGAGGTTGCAGGCACACAAAATGGCACGTCGCACATGGTTGCAGCGGCCACGCCCCCTGCACCAATGGGCTGGGTCCATTTTCTGGCACAAATGAGGGCCTCTATGGAAGAGTCAATGTATAATTAGAAGAGGGACGCAATGTCAAACGAATCCGGGTGTGATCTGAAAAAATTGAGGGAGGAATTATTTTTTTTATTTTTTTTGTATACAAGATCGAGGCTCGTGAAAGAGCTAACATTAATCACACAAAAAGACAAACCGACACACAAAACACAAAAAACAAGGGGAGCGGCAGACAAGATGGGGAGAGAGGGGGAAGGACACAAACACAACATTTGAGAGCAGGGACATCGGGAGGACTTGGGGGGGAGGTGGGAGAGGAATAAAACATATGAACACTGCAAGGACTCTGGGGTGAATTACCGGGGGTAGAAAAGATCAAGGTTTTCGATGGGGGAAGATAAGAGATGGTGGTGAACAGCTGTTTTAAAGACCTGGAGGGAGGAGTGAGATTGAAGGGAGTGGGGGAGCTTGTTCCAGAGGCGGGAGAAAAGGGGATTGAAAGAGTGAAGGTGAGCAGAGAGCCTAGACTTTGGCAGTTTAACCATAAGAGGGTTGCAGGCAGATCTTGTGCGACCTGAAGGAATATTGGGGGGACAGAGCACAGAGAGAGTTGGGGGAGCAAGGCCGAAGAGGAGTCGGTAGAAGACAGAAAGACCACCAACCTGCCTGCGGTGAGTGAGTGAAAGGCCCTCGGAGTTGACTACATCGCAGGAGATTCCAATGATTCTGAAAGCTTTGGCCTCAACAGAGTGAAGCCGAGCAAGGTGTGAGGCAGGAGCACCAGCCCAGAGGGGGGAACAGTATTCCATTAAGTTGCGGATGAAAGCCTTGTATGTGGTGAGGAGCTCAGGTGTGCCAAGGAAGGACTTCGCACGACGGAGGATGCCCAGTCAGCGACTGGCTTTGGAGGCCAGCTTGGAAATGTGGTTTTCCCAAGAAAGATCATGGCAGATAGTGAGACCCAAAACCTTGAGCGACAGAACTTCTTGGAGGATTGTTGAGAAAGTAGATGGGAGGGTTGTCCAGTCGGTCCTTTCGGAGAGACATTGTAAGAGTGTGCGATTTGTCAGGAGTGAAAGACATGTTCCACTTGTTTGACCAGTCTGTGATTTTGTCCAGGTCTGCAGAGAGTGAGGAGGCTGCAGACTGCCGATCTGAGGGATGAGGAATAGAGCGGCAGATAGTGGAGTCATCAGCAAAGAGATAGAGAGGATTTTCCAGAGAGTCGGAGAGGTCATTGATGAAGACCAGAAATAGCACAGGGCCCAGAACACTACCTTGGGGAACTCCAGCCAGAACAGGCAGGGAAGATGAGAGAAATCCATTCAGGGCCACACGTTGCCTACGTGTGGTGTGAATCCAGGTGTGAAGTGGAAAAACGGATAGCAGAGGCAAGAAGGGATAATAAAAAAATGATGGAGGACATGAGGCGCAAGTCGGGCGAGCAGGTCCCAAGGGTACGCGACGAGGTAATGCGGGTCGAGGAGCGCAGATTGAGCGAGGTGGAGCAAAGGGTAGCCAAGTTGACCAGGGCTATAAGGGACAAGACGCGAGATGTGGAAAAGCCGACGACCGTCAAATTGGATAAAAAAATGTCGGGAGCACCGGGGAAGGTTGAATTGGAAGACGAAAATTTATGGGCGCCGACGGTCGAGGTAGAGCAAAGCACGGGTAAAATGATGGGTATAGAGATCGTGACCCGGGTTATGGAAAAGCCGGCGACTGCTGAAGTAGAAGAGGGAATTTTAATAAAGCCAGCGGTCGTCGAGGTGAATAAAGAAAAAGAAGTAGTGGGAATTAAAATTGGAGAGACCGGGGACTTAGAAAGGCACTCGCGGCAGGGAAAGAAGGAAAATGCGCAAAGTCCCTGCTCACATCACGATGCTGTGCTTAACCCAAATGAAAGTTTGCAGGTGTTGGAGCGAAGGAGAAGAATCCCCCAGGTGAGTCGTGCTGTATATTGTGCGGGAGATTTTGTAAAAGGATGTTTGGCGCAGAAAGAATTTTCACGCGCTTGGGATCGAAAAAGCATCCGGGCGTTGGTGAAGGGTCCCCTGTGAGTGGTGTGAGTGGAAATGGCGCGCTTGTGGAAAAAAAGTGTGCATTGGGGAATGAGCGTGTTACGAAGTGCGAGTGTGAAACCGAGTGCGACTGCGAGCGAGAATGCACGTCGGAGTGTATGGAGTGTGACACAGAGCGTGAGTTGGTGGTGGCGCAAGTGCTAGAGGGCACATCGGAGCGTGAGTGTGAAACCGAGTGCAAGCGAGAATGCACGTCGGAGTGTACGGAGTGTGACACGGAGAGTGAGTTGGTGGTGGCGCGAGTGCGAGAGAGCACATCGGAGCGCGAGTGTAAAACCGAGTACGAGCGAGAATGCACGTCGGAGTGTATGGAGTGTGACACGGAGTGAGTTCGTGGAGGAGCGGGTGCGAGGATGCACGCTTGGGATGGACGGCGAGAGTGTGCGAGAAAGCACACCTGAGTTGGTTGTGGCGTGGGTGTGGGAGAGCCCATGGAAGCGCGTAGGTGGGTGGATGCAGAGTGCACGCCCATGGTGTGTGTTACGGAGGACTTAACGGAGGAGAGGTGTGGAACGAAGTGTGCGAACAACGAGTGTGTGCAAGAGGGTGCACGAGAGGTGTGGTGTGTGACAGGGAGTGCGGTGGAATGGACGGAGTGGGTGGAATGTACGAGCGGCGTTGGAACGCCGGGCTTGGTGAGTGTAAAAAGGGTCGCATATGCGTGTGCACATGCTAGTAAGGCATCGACGTGGACCGGAGCAGCGTTAAGGGCGACGGATAGCGTGCGCGGTGCATTTTGTTTGCAGCGAGGACCGGCCGGAACCATAAGCGCGTCGCTCTTCAGAGCGTCGTGCGCGATTCGGGCCGGGTCCCGCACTGAATGGTCGGTACCGCGTCAGAGCGGCGATCGGCGCGATTCCGGGAGAGGGGGGCCAGGCCGGACCTTCGCCCCCTGGCGGGGATGGGGTTCCGACCGGGCGAGATTGAGCCATCGGGCCGGAGGCCGCAAGGATCCGCGCCGAGGCGGTGCGTGGAATCTCGACCCGACCAAACCGCCTCCCCTGAACCGAATGCCGGACGGATTCAACCTGCAGGCAAACAAACCACCCGAATTCATTGCTTGGCTTTGCGAGCCGAGTTTTAATGATGTAACGATGCACCGAGGCTCAGATATAGTGGACTGTGATGATAATAGTGTTTTGGACCCGAAATTGAGGATAAGGAATTTGTGGTTGGCAAAAATTTGACTGGCAGATTGATGATTGGTAGAATGATTGGCAGTGATTGGCAAATTTTTGATTGGCTGAAATTTGATGGCAAAATTAATAGTGGGACATGCCCGATGTGGTGGGATGGCAACTCTGCCATCCCTCCCACAACGGGGCACATGAGCACTAGCTATGGGGTTTATGGCAGTGTAAGCTCGCTGAGGGAGGGTTAGGATATAATGTATAAGGACCTAGAGATGACCATAGGTAATGGTAGAGGTAAGTAGCGACATTGGACAGGTAGTCGGGGACATAGGGAGGTTAGAATGGTTGTTAATGACGTGGTATGTGCTTAGTTTAAAGGGAAGACGGGGAGCACCAAGTTAGCAGGAAACCAGGTAGATCAGATGATGCCGTGTGTATTGAGCGTGAAAGTGTATGGAGCAGCGCATGAGGAATAATTGTGATTGTGCATTGAATGATTGAAGAAGCCTGGGAGGAAGGAGGGTGCAGGAAGCACCAGGTGTAGGAGTGATTGCACAGGTGTGCAAGTGAACAGGTGTATGGAGCAGTGTATGACTGAGTAATGGTGATTGCGTGTTGTGTTGAGCAAATGGTCCTGGAGGAAGGAGGGTGCAGGACTGCAGGTGGCACCAGGTGTGATTGCACAGGGGTGCAAATGAACAGGTGTGTGGAATACATGGAGTATGGAATATATGGAGTATGGAATGGATGGTGTGGAGTGAGTATGGTGGAAACTGTGGAGTGGAGTGGATGGTGCGAAGGTGTGTATGGGGAGGATGGATTCCATCACGAATACCCGGGGAGGGTAGTTTAAGAGTTAGGTATGGGGAGTAGGTAAATTGTGGTTGGATATTGGCATCTGTGGTGCGTGGTGGAAGAATTGTGTTTGGATGGGTGCATTAGTGTCGTGGAAATGGCTGGGCTTGTGGCCTGTTAGTGTGTGTAGTTAAATGGGTAGTCCGCCACTGTTAGGATGGCGGCCAGGTGAGGCCGCAGGTGGGCTCTGGGAGCCGTTAGAGTTGTGGATGGGGCCCGAGGATCCGGAGGACGCACCCGGGTAGCCCAGTGCCAGAGGGCACCGAGTGGGGAGAGCGCGAGAGGGCTTTCCCCAGGTAGATAGGTTAGGGTAAGGAGCAGGTTAGCTCGGAGGCAACTGCAGTGGTGGAGGTGTGCAGGTGGGTAGACCTACTGGGAGAGCCACACGACCCAGTCCTGAAATTGTGCAACGGCACAGGGAGTTGAATCGGGGGAGTGAGACCCCAAATTGAGAAAGCACCACAGTTTGGTCAATGGGAATTTGGTTCTTAAAACCGCATAGAGTGTAAGATGGCCAATGGATTGGCATGGAAAGACCCCGGGTAGTGTAAAGTGTGTTAATGTCATTTAGAAGGTAGATAGGATTAGAATCTCCTCGCACCATCTACATCCACTCGCCTGGGGTGACAGGACTCCACACCGTGCCATGGTTTGTTTTGGTTATTTTTTTAAATGCAAATGTTTGGATTGCGAGACGCATCATGACGTGGGTGTGACATTGTGCTGATGTTCCATCTCTCCCTCCTTATGAGGATTGATGATGAATTGGTGATGGCAAATTGAGACAATGGGATTGTGACGAATTTGGTATTAGGGGAAATATAGGGAGGACGAGACGTAGTGACGGATTTGTAAATGTGTCGGTTTTTTTTGTAAATATGGGTAAGGGCAAGGGTAGAATAAGTGACAGGTGGGGTGACGTACGATAGGGACGAGCTTTTCTCCGCTCGGTCTCCAGGCGCACCTCACCTTGCATTGCCTTTATTGATGTGTACCCTTGTGACCTTACCCCTCGCTAACCTGCCCTCTCTGTCTTCCTTCCCCGACCCATGGATCGTGCTCTCTGGGCACTAAGGGGAGCATGTGGGAGTCCGCCATTGTGTGCCCGAACCCCCGCAACCAGCTGCTTGCATCGATGTACCACTTATGGACCACATGTCTGTGGCTGAGCACCACTCATGGACCCCACGGGTTGGGGCATGGCCCCTCTGCTGGAACCGGCCACGATGGCCCAGGATCTTGCTTGCGGACCTCGGTGACGTGGCACCTATGCCACACAGGTGAACCACCCCTAGTCAGCCCCTGTGGGCCATAAATAAAAAGTGGACACGTTTTGTGCATTTTTAAAATTATGTCCAAATAGGCCGCCAGCAAGAATACGAAGAAAGATAACATCTGGAAGAACATTGGCCAGCAGAGGGAGCCAAAGAACAAGACACCAACAAGGGTTTGTTTTTTTATTATGAACTGTGGTGACTGTGCACTGACTGGTGCGTTTTTTGGTGCTTTATGGTGCTCTTTATTGGTGCTGGTGCATCGATGCAGCGCAGGCTGTCTCCCCCCCCCCCCCCCCCAAAGAACAATCACAGGTCCTGGGTTGCGTTTTGTAAATACAATCAGTGTCACTTGTAAATAATGCTCCCCACCATTCATGTTTAGTTTTGAGAACAATTCCGCAATTCGGTTATCCTGTGGGCGTAAATCTGTTAGGCAGGGTGCAATGCAGCAGAGGGACATACTTATTTGTGTTTTAAAACTGTCACACTCAGGGTCAGGTTAAATGTAGAGGGAACTACACCTACGTGTCACACTAACTTAAAGTTTTATAGGCCCGAGGACGTGCCTGGAGGATGAGGGTGCAGTGTTGCGGATTTGAGAATCCTGTGTAATTGTTGTAAATATCACCCTCTGTAAGTGTAATGAATTCTTGTAAATATCTCCGTTTTGTGTGTAAAGGTCAAAGGTCGTCCTCTTAGTTAGTCCATATACATGCACGTAGGCCACCATATACCCTTCTAAATAGTTATTTCCGTATTATGTGCATTAGTTTATGGCTGTGTTTCCCATTAATTGACTCTGCATTGCACCGAATTGAAATAAGATAGATCCCCTTTCAATTCCCTCAAAGCCTCTATTGCCAACTGCATTCGCCACCATTGCCATGTGCTCTAACTCGGAGAAGAAAGGCGTGTGTCCACCTTGTCATAAGAAGGAGGAGTGAACCAGCCCCGATCAACCAACCAAGCACGAGGGGTTTGGTTTGAGAGGGCGGAGAAAGAACGATCGGGCAGTTCCAGGGTTTCCCGAGTTCCCGAGTTTCGCGAACGTTCCAGGGTGTGGCACTATAAAACCCGTCACGCGGCGCCCCCCACCTCAGTTCAGTGGAGGAGGAGCAGCAGAGTTGAGTTCAGTGGAGGAGGAGCAGCAGAGTGGAGTTCAGTTCAGTGGAGGAGTGAGCACTGAGAGAGTTGAGTGAACAAACTGCAGCTTTGAGTCCACCGCAGCTGAACCAACCGCAGCTTTGAGACCACCGTAGTCCGGCCCCCCTGTGACACGCAGCTTCGACCCGCTGCTACGCAGGAACCAGATTGCTGTGGGATCGGTGGCATCGGTGGCCGTCGAGGTCGAGCCCGACGTCCCGGGCGGGAGCAAAACTCCAGCTGAACCTTCCTCCCCTTCCAGCCATTCGTTCCTGTCATTCCTATCATCATTCGCCGTGTAAGTCTGACTGTCATCCGTCTTTTGTGTTGTCTTGGGGTTTAAGTAAGACTGCATAGGTAAGCTAGAAATTGCTCTGTGTCCTTCTGATCCTTCCATCCTTCTGTAAATTCTTTTCGTTTCTTTCCTCCTCCTTGGTTTTTTCGGTCTTGTAAATATTAGTAATAAATTATATTTGTTCTTCCTACCTTGCCTTCTTTCCTTTACATCCGTTTCGTTTAAGTGATTTCCCCATTGAATACCTGTGGCACGATTTGGCCAACGAATAGGATCTGGTTAGTTTCTGTTGACGGTTCGAGCCGCGGCTGCTAATCCGCTCGGCAATTAACATCTTGTCCGCGGTCTCGGACGAGGTTGCTCACCTGCCTCCCTGGAGGGAGCTGAGCAGCTTCAGGAGCAGAGACGGCCAGTGAAAATAGAAGGGGGACTAACTCCCCCCCCCCCCCCCTAAGGGGAGTGCCATACTCCGTTTCCGCAACAATATATTTTTTGTTGTTTTCTTCTTAGAGCAGAACTTTGGAGTTTGAATTAGAGGAGTCTGACATTTTTTACTTGAAATCTAAATTTTATTCCAATTCATTTTACTTGAAAACTTAAGACTTTTTTCGTTTTATTTAATTCGTTTCATTTACTTACTCTCCCTCACTCTCTCTCTCTCTCTCTCTCTCTCTCTCTCTCTCTCTCTCTCTCTCTCAATTTTCCAGGAATTTTGTGTCTTTATAAGACTATTCACCTGTTCATACCTAATTTATCGCTGCTGATCTCCATCCAATGCCCCTACACGATAATATATCACTCGTATAGCCTCATAGGTTGACTTTGATTGAAGATATAAAAGTGCATTCCTGGGAATGGTAGCATGAGCACAGGTGTATTTTCATGTTCGTGCCCGTTTGAAACAATCGTTGTTTTAGGAGTACGTACAATGGAGAGATGAAAGAATTCTTCAGATCTCGTTATTCAATGGGTACATATAAAGACTGCAGGTGGTATCTGATCTCGTGATGAGACGTGCATTGTAAAGCTCTGATATGAGAATTAAGGGAGAGGTTTTTCACTCAGAGAGTAGTTAATGCCGGGAATGGTCATTCTAGAAATGTAGTGGCAGCGGAAACAGTGGATCGGTTTAAATTGGAATTCGATTTTTTTTTTTTTTTTTGTATACAAGATCGAGACTCGTGTAAGAGCTAACATTGATCACAAAAAGACAAACTGACACATAAAACATAAAACGTGATAAAGGGAGCGGGAGAACAAGATGGAGAGCAGGGACATCGGGAGATCTGTGGGAGGGAGAGGGCTTGGGGGAGGAGGAGGCATGGGGAAGGGAGGGGTGAGGGGGATGGGCGAGGTAAAAAAAACAAACACATGAACACTGCTCGGACTTCCAGGAAAGAAGTCGGTATTTCAAGAAAGTGGATCTGGGGTGAATTGACGGGGGTAGAAAAGATCAAGGTTTTGGATGGGGGAAGATAAGAGATGGTGGTGAACAGCTGTTTTAAATTGTAGATCTAGGTATGTCAAAGCATTGGGGATTGAGTGGTACAAGGATATTGGCAGGAATGGTAGGAGGTTGCTTGGGTTTGCATACGTGATTGTGTACATGTGTAGTGATGGTGATGTTTGTGGGTGGATCTCATCAAAAAGTGAATCTGTTCTCGATGTTTGTTCGTTCCTTCAACTCAGGCAGTAGTGTTTCCCCCCTGTACTGTTCCTTTTTTCCAGTCGTATCCTGATCCATTCAGTGTTCTAGCTCTTCCACGAGCCTTGATTCTGTATGTATAAAGAAATCCTCACCCTAAAACCCCCATCATCCCTAAATTAATCTAAGCAATAAAAGAAATCTCTGGTGATGGGCCTGTGTCAGCCCCCTTTGTTCTCCTTTGCACTTGCGTTACCTGTGGGGGGAAAACAGATTGAAGTGATAAGGCACTTTTTGTCCCCCATCTCCACCTTTCCCGCTTTGACTTTGCAGCTCGTGACTCATGGCTTGTGCTGTGTGGGATATTAAATTGTTTATGGCACTGGACATGCTTTGTCGTAGTTCCGAAGCATACAAAGTACCAGAAAGGGAAAAGTGCTATATGCAGTGTGTAAAGGAGCAGGGTGGCCAGGGTATTGGAGCGGGCGGTGTATCAATGCCGTGTAGGTAATACGTAGATAAGATAGTCCCTTGACTACGTGTGCTTGGCAGGGACCAAGGGGAAAAAGGACTCTCTTGGCGCAACTGAAGCAGGCGAGGCAGCACAGGATGCAGCTGGCACGGAGCCCTTTGGCCAACCAACCCTCCCTTCCTGGCCTCGCTCACGCACATTCAGCAACCTAAGTGAAACAGGACCACCCAAACAAGAATCAATTCCCACGCAGCACTTTAGAAACACCAAAAAACATGTTGTGCTCACTTGTACAGCTTTGCTTGATTGCTTTACGGTAGTTTGTAAACACAACACTTCTTCCACACAGTTCAGGAATATAAACAGTGAGTTCATTCATGGGTTTGCGTAGGGGGTTGAAAGGAAATACAATGATGCTGGACCCCAAAAAAGGTAATGATGACCTGCTCACTCCTCCGTTTAAGCTTGAAACCGTCACAACTTCACCCTTGAAATGTGAACTCCCCAAAATGAAGATGGATGCTTCGGGCTCTGGGAGGTCCTCATTCATCCTATTGTGATACCCACCTAAGGAGATCACACCAAAACCATTTGATCCCCTCAAGGATGTTCTTGGTCCACACAACATCAACTTCATTTGAACTGTACCGAATTAAACTTTAAGGGAGCACAAATCCAATGGCAGGTAGTTCAGACCAAAATAGTTTACATGCTGTACCTAAACCACACAACACGTGACCTTACATGGAATTCTCCCATCCGAGAACTCATCGAGCTCTCAACTCTGCTCGGTAGGCCCATCTGATGCTGCACGATCGCCTGCGTTCACACATATTAAACACGTATTCGTTCATCGTTACACGACACCAACCAACAACGGCGCATTGAGTACATGGCCAAACACATTTACCCTCATGTCTGCGGTTTTCTGGTTCAAATCCAAATTGTCAAACACCCAGCCCTGCAGGAATACACGGACAAAGGGGCAATGCGCAGTTACAAGCACACAGGTTTTGGCTTGTCTTGCAAAGATGTGAAAACAATAAGCGACGCGCCGCAATGCCCCAGCACTGATCATTACCATTTACCACGACCATGTACAAGGAACTTTCGTCCTACTTGTTGAAACTTTTTCTGAATTGTCTTTCATTTCACAGGTTAGCAAATACGCAGCTCAGCAGTACAGCTGAGTGATCTCGCCAGTGAGCTTGGTCTGGGTTCGATTCCTGAACCGATTGTCATCCTGGTGCTTCGCACGGCGTTGCGTCGCCGAGTCCTTCCTTTTGGGGGGGCATTAAGCCGGCTGACTCGCCTGCCAGGTTTCCTAATACACGTTGAGGACACTACAGCACCTATAAAAAAAATAGCGGCCCATCAGCCAAATTCTAAATTCTTGCCCTAATCGTTTTCGGTATTTCAAATTTTTTTTGAAATCCCGACTTCTTTCTTTCCTGGAAGTTCTAGCAGTGTCCATGTGTTTTATACCTCCCCCCCCCCACCCCTCCGCCCTCCCACAGATCTCCCGATGTCCCTGTTCTCTGCTGTTGTAACTTGTGTGCTTCCCTCTCTCTCCCCATCTTGTCTCCCGCTCCCTTTATTGTATGTTTTGTGTGTCCGTTTTTTTTTTGTAATTGACGTTAGCTCTTACACGAGCCTCGATCTTGTATACAAAAAAAAAAAAATCTACAAGGGGCTGTCCACTTGCATTGCTGCTCCCCCATAATTGATGCAACCAGCAGCCACGTGCATTAAAATAAATATTTCGAAAATCGATGGTTTTTCCCCCTAGCTTCATTATGTTGTTGGAGACTAAATCCTGTATTGCATCAATTTTTGATGAGGGGTCAAAGGGGAAGTGGGAGAAGCATTGATATACATACAGTCGAGTGTTATATCGCTTTATGGTAAAAGAGGTACAAACCGACTGACGAGGCATGAATGAGTTTGAGTGCATTGTCGTGGATGTGGAAACACCAGTTGAGCTAGGTTCGATATTCCACTTGCTTGCCAGGGGTCACGTCTGGGCTTGCTGGAGCCCAACGACGTTTGTTCAGTTGCCATTCAACATACTCATGGCTCCATTAAACAAAGATGGGAGGGATTGTAGAGCTGCGATGGAAATTCCAAATACCTTTGATCTCTCAATGCAAAGGAAACGTGTTTGGATGCTGAACGGAAAATGGTGCCTATAGTCTATAGATATACCCCCTGTGCCCCCATGTTCTTTGCCACCCTTGGGAGAAACCTTGCATCTCGGTGTAAATGAATATTCGGTTGCACGTGCAAAGTTTAAAAGTTTATCGAGTTGCACCATTTAGTGTTGTCAACGCGACATCGGTTCATCATCTTGTACTGTAATGTTGAAGCTTGCAAATGGACTAGAGTTCAGAATGTTTTCTCTTAGCATACCCCGAAGGTGACCGGAGGCATTATGCTTTCGGGTTGGCCGTCTGTCCGTCCGATATATATATACACACACATACACTTCCTCCTACATGACCAAAAGTATGTGAACACTCCTTCTAATTAGTGGATTCGGCTGTTTCAGCCACACCCATTGCTGACAGGTATAAATAATCAAGTACACAGCCATGCAATCTCCATAGACAAACATTGGCAGTAGAATGTGCCATACTGAAGAGCTCAGTGATTTTCAACGTAGCACCGTCATAGGATGCCACCTTTCCAACAAGTCAGTTCGTCAAATTTCTGCCCTGCTAGAACTGCCCCGGTCAACTCTAAGTGCTGTTATTGTGAAGTGGAAACGTCTAGGAGCATCAACAGCTCAGCCGCGAAGTGGTAGGCCACACAAGCTCACAGAACGGGACCGACGAGTGCTGAAGAGCGTAGCGCGTAAAAATCGTCTGTCCTCAGTTGCAACACTCATGGTCATGACCGAGTTCCAAACTGCCTCTGGAAGCAACGTCAGCACAACAACTGTTCGTCAGGAGCTTCATGAAATGGGTTTCCATGGCCGAACAGCCGCACACAAGCCTAAGATCACCATGCGCAATGCCAAGCGTGGGCTGGAATGGTGTAAAGGTCGCCACCATTGGACTCTGGAGCAGTGGAAACGCGTTCTCTGGAGTGATGAATCACGCTTCACCATCTGGCAGTCCGAAGGACGAATCTGGGTTTGGCGGATGACAGGAGAATGCTACCTGTCCGAATGCATAGTGCCAAATGTAAAGTTTGGTGGAGGAGGAATAATGGTTTGGGGCTGTTTTTCATGGTTCGGGCTCGGTCCCTTTTTGGTCATATCACTCAATGGTGAAGAATCACTTAAAAATTCTTGTATCTGGATTCAGATCTTCACCAAAATTGAGTCAATTCCTCCTTGTCACACATGCAAAATGTCCACCAGGTTTCATCTGAATTCGTCCATAACTTTTTGAGATATCATGCTATATAGATAATATGTCGGTTATAGATATCTAATATGCCGGTTATAGTGCGATCACTCAATGGTGAAGATTCACTTTAAAAATCTCAGATCCAGATCCAGATCTTCACCAAAATTGAGTCAATTCCTCCTTTTCACACACCCAAAATGTCCACCAAGTTTCATCTGAATTCGTCCATAACTTTTTGAGATATCATGCTATATAGATAATATGTCGGTTATAGATATCTAATATGCCAGTTATAGTGCTATCACTCAATGGTGAAGAATCACTTTAATATTCTCAGATACAGATCGAGATCTTCACCAAAATGGAATAATTTCGTCCTTGTCACACACCCAAGCTCTCCACCAAATTTCGTCAGAATCCATCCATAACATTTTTAGATATCGTGCTATATAGATAATATTTCGGTTATTGGTTCACGAGTTATCAAGTGACCACTATATTCGTCATGTGTGTCTGTCTGTCTGTCTGTCTGTGTGTGTGTGTGTCTGTCTGTCCGCAGCATAATTACCCGATGATATCATCCGATCTTGATGAAACTTGGGTGGGAGGTTGATATCATGATCTAGTTGTTCTGCCTAGAGTGGGCGTATTGCGCCCATTGTGGGCGGAGCCACGCCCGAAAAAGATGTCTTTTTAGGGGGTAATCGAGTTCAAGCTACATCTTCTCCGAGGGGTTTGGTGGAATCTGACAGGGGTTTCGATATTTGGTTAGGCCAATGTCATGTGTCTAGCCCCACGGAGCTCGACTTTTCATTTTTTAAAATTTATTTATTTATTTATTTTTATTAATTTTTTCATTTCATTTTTCACCGAATTTTCGGTGTTGTGTAGCTAACTAACCTCATAACTGATTATACATTATTTCCTATCTCATTTCAAGGTCATTAACCTTCGTTTTGACATTTCCGGGTCTGGCCTGTCCGGGCCTGTTTCGGTTATAGTCCGTCCTTTGTCATTGAATACCGCTCGTTCGTGAACCATCGTCGTCTCCTGACTTGTAGATATCTAATATGCCGGTTATAGTGCTATCACTCAATGGTGAAGAATCACTTTAAAATTCTCAGATCCAGATGCAGATCTTCACCAAAATCGAATAATTTCGTCCTTGTCACACACACAAGCTCTCCACCAAATTTCGTCCGAATCCATGCACAACATTTTGAGACATCCTGTTCACAAAGAAAACAGACAGGCAGACAAACAGGGGTGAAAACATTAATCTCCATCAACCTCCGGTGGCGGAGGCAATAATAAGAGTTTGGCATGGAAGGGGCATGATGTACCGCGAGTTTGGTTCAACAAACATGAAATAGCGAGTAATGACAATGCTTTCTTTTGGCAACAATCGTGAGAAGTCATCTCCAACATGGAAATAAACTTGCGGCAGAAAGGTGACAACCATGCGAGATCAACACATTTTTTACACAATAGCATATCGACACTTATATGTTGTTATAACTCTTAAACCATTTCATCCCCGAGCACCCTGGCAATTCACAAAAGTGCCATATCAGCTGTCCCGGTTCAACAAGGTCGTTCCCAAGGGGTGATGGTTCAGCACTGAGTGGACGTTGTTGGCATGCGAAGCTTGCCGCATCAGGAATGTGGAGCACAAGTGCTGTTAACAGTTGTTACCACAAAGAGGCCCCTAATAATAGAGCTGCACATTCCCTCATGTGGTATAACAGTCCGTGGAGATTAAGGAAACCCTCATTCTCAAACTCAAGAATTCAAAACCAATATCGTACAATATTGGAAAAGGCTACAGAAAGACAGGGCCAACAATTGAAGGAAATGAGAAAACAGGAGGCATTGCAGAACCGCTCGTACTCATAATCCGTCTAATAGGGAACGCGCACAAAGAGGTCTCGAAACAACTGACTTGAGCGCGTGGCACAAAGAATGAACCCTCACTGCATTATCCTATTGTCTCTGTGAAACCGAGATTACTTTCACCGGTCTCTTTTCTCTTATTCCCTCTTTACCTCCTCCATGTGCGATGAACGATGGATTAAAAAGCTCGCTCGAGCTCCACATTGCAATGGGAATTCTCCAATTGCACAATAAGTGTTTCAGAATTCGATTAGGCCCTAAACGCTTGGTAATCTGAGCACCAGGAAACCACAGCAAAACCAAACACCTTTGTTTGGCATGGAACAGTAACGAAATTATTTGCGGCTACAAACGGCTTCAGACGACAAATAGCTGGGCGAAGGTGTGAGGCTCAAGCCCAATGGAGTTTTCTCGGGAAGCTGATATGGAACATCAATAAGCCGCGTTGCTGACACATTAACCCTGGTAGTTGGTGAGAGGCATCGCGAATGTCGCGTTTCTTTCGGCTTTGCCTTAGCAGAAACACCATGTGATCAAGGGCAGGTGAGAAGTACTGTTACAAACTGCAGAAATCAGCTGCTACTGAACAATATTGAATTTTGATATATGGATGATCTCTGACTTCTGGGGTATAAAAACCTGGTGTTGGGCTAGCCTGGTGTTGCCTGGTGGGCAACCTAAGCCTCGTGTTGTGCTAGCGGCTAGGGTGCCAGCTTTGGATCCTAGGATCCTGGGTTTGAATCCCGGTCGATCGCTGAATTAACGCCAGGGGGGTTGACTCAGCCTGTCATCCTTCCGAGGTCGGCTAATCGAGTACCACTTCACTGGTAATTCCCTGTTTGTCGTAAAAGGCGACAAAAAGGGTTGGCGGCAGGAAGGGCATCCGGCCGTAAAACATTGCTTCAAAAAGGGGACAAACAAAAACAACAACAACCACGGTGCCCGAAAAAGGCCAACCCCCGCTTGGCGGGGAAAAATGGCCTCTAAAGGTGTTTTTTTTTTCTTTCTTTTTTCTGACTTCTGGGGTATGGCTCCCCACTCTGGTGTGGTGCTCCGCTTCCCACCTTGCATCTTTTGAAAGGGTTAAAAACGAGGCCTTCTATAAAATTTGAATCTTAAGACATGAGGCAGATACCCAGTGCCTTTTTATTTTTTTATTTTTTTGTATACAAGATCGAAGCTCGTGAAAGAGCTAACATTAATCACACAAAAAAATAAAACCGACACATAAAACATTCAATAAGGGGAGCGGTAGACAAGATGGGGGGAGAGGAGGAAGCACACAAACATAACATTTGAGAGCAGGGATATCAGGAGATCTGTGGGAGGGAGAGGGCTTGGGGGGAGGAGGCGGGGGGAGGAGGCATGGGAAGGGGGGGAGGGGTGGGAGAAGTATAAAACACAAGGACACTGCAAGGACTTCCAGGAAAGAAGTTGGTATTTCATAAAAGTGGATCTGGTGTGAATTAGCGGGGGTAGAAAAGATCAAGGTTTTGGATGGGGGAATATAAGAGATGGTGGTGAACAGCTGTTTTAAAGACCTGGAGGGAGGAGAGGGATTGAAGAGAGTGAGGGAGTTTGTTCCACTGAAACTGTCCTACTGGCAGAAAGTTGGTTGGCTTTCTATTTTATACAAGCGCGCTCCTCATGCCTGCTCCTACCTCTGCCGCCACACCAGGTCACACTTGATCCTTAAGAAATCCTCACCTGCTCACCCTACCAATGTCCAGGTCGGTTGCTCACCTGCAGACATTCATCTCCATACTCTTATTTGTGGAATAAGACAACATCCCTGTTGTTTATTTTCATGCCCTCCTCACTTCAGTCTTTCAAATACAATGCTCATCAATACCCCCTGCACTCACTTATACAAATCCACAATCTCTTCTACACACAGATTATACACACACTGAAAAAAAAAATCGGGAAATTTCATTAAACTTTAAACTTTCTCATCCATCAATATAATCTCTTGTGCCCACAGTTGTTACGGGCTTTCGATACGTTAACCACAAGATGCCGCAAATGCTAAATGCAAACGCAGGCAAAAATCAATGCCTCCATTTCTTTCCATCAATACCTCCATTTCTTTCCATCAATACCTCCATTCCTTTCCATGTTCCATTTTGTGATCACATTGCGAAAAGGCACTCTTTCCCATAGCAGGCCAAGCTAATGGTCTTGTACACCTCGAGTTGAGATGCGCTTTAACAAGCAGTCAGCCTGTTTGGCATCACAACAGCCGATCTGTATTCCCCAATCTGTTCCTCTCCAGGTCATTGATATTTCCTCCATATGTATGTCCACCACCTTTGGCAGTCTGAATTACCTGCTGTCCACTGTCGGTTAGCTCTTCCATGAGCCTAGATCCTTGTGGAGAAAAAAGGAAAAAACAAGACCGAAAGTCTAACATCGGCGTAGCTGGGCTTGTTTGATACTGTTACAGACGCGGTTGTGGATGTTGGTTTACCGAGCGGTTTGGTATGACCGCGTCTGCACAGTTTACCCGATTATACTCGAACGTTGGCCGAGTCGCGCTACGCTAAATCAATTGAGGAAAGGACACAACGGCTGGGTTAAATGACACGACACCAGGGGTACAGTTCTCAAGACCTCCGGAGGAGGTTATAATATTTCGGAACGTTGAGATTACAAGGACAAGAGGGACAGCATAGGAAGGTAGGCACTTAAATACGGTCTTATAGTAGCCCCGACAGACGACAGATAAACGGGACAAGACTGACTCACACCGGGATTGATGGCAAGGAAGGGCAGGTAGTCGGTGGACAGCACAAGGTGCACCTTGTGCTCAGGGACAGGATAGCGCGGCCCAAAAGATGCAGGGAGGTCTCTCAGCGCTCGGAGGTGGCGTCTGGTTCTCTTCACTTCAAGCTCGGGGCGCATCTGACGTCACGTCCGGTAAGTGGCTGCGTATATCCAGCGGGGAGTGACACGCCCTCGGCTCGTTAGCTCCGCCCCAGATGGAATCGGCCCGTTGCTTCTTATTGGGTGCGGGGGGTTACCGGGCTCCGCCCTTGACGAGGGGCCGACAGTCAGCCCCTTCGTGGTAACCCCGTCGGCGCACATGGGCAATGGCGGCCAACCAAGCCGGAGTGAGGACGCACACTCCCCGCGCGCTGTTGTTGTAGTTGTTGTTGTTGTTGTTGTTTCATGAGGAAGATGGGAGGAGGTATGGGGAGGTCCTAAACTCACTACTGGTGCCATACAATCACATTCTGGTGCAACGAAGAGTGAGAATTAATGGAAACGAGTCCTTAACTGACATAGACTAAGAATAACTAGCAAGATGTCCGAAAGTTGTCTACGTGAGATGCGGTGGACCTGGGCACGACATTTAATGGGGGAAAAAGGGGAAGGTCGGTTCTACAGAGTGTTGTTTACAGACAATGGGACTAGGGAATGGGGGATTGGGGATAGTTGGGGAGTATTGGGGAAATAGGGGAATATTTACAAGCGGATATGGAGGCCAAATCCCATATCCGCAACATTGCACCCTTCTCTACCCTCGGGGCGTCCCGACCCGATAAATTTTTACCTATTTTAGTGTGGCACTCAGATGTAGTTCCCTCTACTATTAACTCTACCCTGAGTGCGACAGTTTTACAGATATTCACAAATGAGTAAATATGTCCCCCTGCGACGTTGCACCCTTCTCCTCACAGAAACACACCCACAGGATAACCGAATCGCGGAAAGAATTCGCAAACTAAACATACAGCCGGTAGGGAGCATTATTTACAAGACTACGCTGATATTTACACTACGATCCAGGACCTGTTTTTGGAGGAACACATGCAGATGTTATGCATAAAGAGAGCACGCATGCCAGCATCGATACACCAACCCACGAGTGCTCTGTGGCCTTACGGCCTTTAATAATGTGCAGAGCACCCCATCCAAGCACCAAAAGCACCACCCCATAACACAGTCAGCACCATCCGGTGCACCAATAAAGTGTTTATAAATCACCGGTGGTGTCGCAGCCGGCCGATGTTCTGCCGCTGGTCTTGCCTTCATGTGGTGGGTGCACTTGGCCTTCTTGCTTCTTTAAAAAGAAGGAAAGGCGCCAACCGCGTCCATTTCTTTATTGTGGCCGTCAGGGGGCCAACTATTAGTGGTTCACCTGTATGGCATAGGTGCCACGTTGACCCATAGGTCCATCCATGGGTGGTGCTTGCCCGCAAAAGAACTGCGGTCCATGGTGGGTGGCCACAAACATTGCGGTCCATATGGTGTATCGATCCCGGCAGCAAGCAGCGAAAGTGCAGGCCCACAACTGCAGAGCCAGCACCTCTCTCTCCTCTCTCTCTGCCCCAAAGCCAGATCCTCGGAGGTGGGAGACAAAAGAAGAGGACAAGTGAGTAAGGTGGTAAGGGCGCAAAAGTGCACGCAATATAAGATGATGCACACTGGGGGCACATGGGAACCAGGTGAGACAGGTACGTTCCTATCGTACGCCCCCCCCCCCACCAGGTAACCTACATTGCCCCTCCCTTACCCCTTACTGTATCCACAAAACACAACACTACCCATAAACATCTACTTTACAAATCAACAAACGTCCCTACTGTCTTCCCCGTTCCTCCCATAAACCAAATTCGTCTTCTCTCCCTCGTAACCAATCAAATTTGCCATTTCCAACTCTCATCACAATTTGCCATCTCCAACTCAACATCAAAATTTGCCATCACCAATTCATCATCAGTCCCTCCTAAGGAGGGAGAGATGGAATCACCCCAATGTCTCATCCACGTCGTGATGCGTCTCACCAATCCACACAGCAATTCTCATTTCCTGCACACAGAACAAAGAAAACACAGGTGTGGAGTCATCATCATCACCACAGGTAAGTGGCTGCGTATGGTGTGACAGGTTCATCAATCCTAACTATTTCCTAAATGACTTTAACAACTTTACATTACCCGGGGTCTTTCTCCTGCCAAACCATTGGCCTTCTTACACTATGGGTTCTAAAAACCAATTCCCATTGGCCAAACTGTGGTGCTTTTCAATTTGGGGTCTCACTCCCCCGATTCATCTCCCGGTGCCCTCGCACAATTTCTGGGCTGTGGCGTGTACCTCTCCCAGCGGGTCTACCCACCTGCACACCTCCACCACTGCAGTTGCCTCCGAGCTTACCTGCTCCTTACCCTAACCTAACTACCTGGGGAAGGCCCTCTGGCGCTCTCCCCACTCGGTGCCCTCTCTGGCACTGGGCTGCCCGATCCACACCCGGGATCCTCAGGCACCCACTGACACTAACGGCTCCCAGAGCCCACCTGCGGCCTCACCTGGCCGACATCCTCACAGTGGTGGAGTGCCCAACCAACGACACACACTAACAGGCTACACGCCCAGCCATTTCCACAACACTAATGCACCCATCCACAATACCATTCTGCAACCGCACCACAAATGCCAATATCCAACCACAATTTACCTATACCCTCTACCTAACACTTACACTACCCGCCCCGGGTACTCGTGAAAGGGGTCCACTCTTCCCCCATCCACACCTTCGCACCATGCACACCACTCCGTACCACTTACTCCAACTCTCTCCACACACCTGTACTTGCACACCTGTGCTCTCACTCTTGGTGCCGCCTGCACCCTTCTCTCCCCAAGCGCATTCGCGCTGATCCACAACACTCACTACTCACACACTGCTCCACACACCTGTCCAGTTGCACACCTGTGCAATCACACCTGTTCAATTCTCACCTGTTCAATCTTCACACACACGGCATCATCTCAGCTAACTACTCCCCTCTGAAACTTGCGCTTCCCAGTCGTCCCTTTAAACCATTGCGCTCCCTCGTCATTATCATCCATACTAATCTACCTGCGTCCCCACTACAGGTATCAGTCACTAACTAACTTAACATCACCTAATGTCATCTTCGCTAGATCCCTACAATATAACCTAACCCACCCGGGCTAGTTTTCACTGCCATACACCCCATAAGCTATTGCTCCTTTGCCCCCACATTTGTGAGGGATGACAGAGTTGCCATCCCACCACATCGGGCATCTCCCACTACCAATTTGGCACATCAAATTTCAACAAATCAAAAATTTGCCACTCACTACTCATCATTTGCCAATCATTACTGCCAATCCTTGGCCAATCATCAAATTTTGCTTTTTTCTAATTTCGGGGCCAAAACACTATCCTCATCACCCGTCTACTCACTAATACCTCTCGGTGCGCCAATTCCTGTCCAAAGCCCGGCTCCGTAAAGCCGAGCAATGAATGCGGGTTGTTTGGTGCCAGCGGCTGGATACGTCCCGCATTCGGTGCAGGGAAGGAGGTTTACCCGGGCCGAGATCCCACGCACCATCTCGGCACGGAGCCATCCCATGGCCCGATCTCGACCTGCCGGAATGCCTCAACAAAAAGTGGTCGCCATGACGACCCTTCCTATCCAGCCGCCCGCTCCGCCTAGTGGAGCACGGACGCGGCCGTTCAAAGCGAGGCCCAGCACGCACCGAGGGCCCGATTCGGCTAAAAGTCGCTCTAACCGCTAACCCGTTTAACGTCGATGCTTCACCTGCATGCTTACACCCCGCAGCCCGTTCCTTGCTCACACATCCAGCCGTTCCCATGCTCCTCGTACCTTTCCTTACACACCCAGGTACCCTCATTCCACTCACAGCCTTGGTCACACACCTGACCACCGAACACTTTGGCACACATTCGTTGGTCGCACACCTCACCAACACACCTCTTCGCGCCCCCTCCTCGGTCACCTCCTCTGTGACAATCACAGGTGTGCTCTCATTCGCACACCCAACCACGTGCCTCACTACCAATTCCAGCGTGCATTCCCACTCACGCTCTACCATTCCAGGTGTGCATCCTTTCTCACCTGTCACAACCAACTCATGCTCCTTGTCACTCTCACTACTCTCACCTCCATTCTTGACAGCGCACTCACCCTTACTCTTGACAGCGCACTCTTTCCTCATGCACCCGTCCGTTACACACCTCTCTCGCGCACACTCTCCCGTCACACCCTCTGTAACACTCACCACAGGCGTGCATTCTTCCCTGCCTTTGACAGCGCACTCTTTCCCCATGCACCTGTCCGTCACACACCTTTCTCGCGCACACTCTTGCGCACACTCTCCCGTCACACCCTCTGTAACACTTACCACACCGCGCTTCCATGTGCTCCCTCGCACACGCGCTACGACCGACTCACTCTCGCCAGCACCCTCACTCCTTGGCACGCACTTTTTCCTCACACACCCCAGAGTCGGACTTTCTCGTACACCTCCTTTTTCGCACACCAGACCTGTCGCACACTTCACCAACGGCCTCTCACGAACACCCGGGTCCATCTCGACCCCCAAGCTTCTTAAATCCCCTGGCGCATCATACGCACGACCATATTGGTCACCACTTACACCGGGTCCTCTTCCTCTTCGCTTCTCCTCCATCACCTGCGAATCCCTCATCCGGTTAATGAGCACATCATCACGATCCGAACACAGACTTCGGACCAATTCTTTTATCTCCTCTTTTATCTCTTTCTTATCCCCTCTCCGTCGCTTCTTAATTTCGCTCACCCCTTCTTCCACTTCTTCTAATTTCTGCTTCACCTCTTTTATTCCCCGGTACGTCTCCTCAAGCTCGTCCTCCAAGGCTACCTTGACCGTTTCCATGTGCGTCCTCACCTGCCGGTCCTTCGTCTCCATTACCTCTATCACCTCGTCCAACCTCGTTGTCAATCCCTCACGTACCATCTGACATTCCCTCTTCGTCGCTACCAAGTCATTTTTTAGGTCATTTTGTGTCGCTTTTAACCCTCCTATTACCGCAGTGTTCCTTTGTACCTGCTCCACTAACTCCGTCTGTCCCACCGTCAGCTGCTCCACCTCCTGCGTCAGGTCCTCTATGCCCCCTTGTAACTTTACAGTCCCCTTTCTCACCTCCTTCTCCATGTGCTCCTTACAGTGCCTCACCTCCTCGCGCACTCCTCCGACCTCCTCACTCACACCTCTTCTGATCTCCTCTCCCATCACTTGCATCTCCTGCCCAGATGCCACCCTCATCTGCTCCATTTCCTCCCTGTGAGCATCCAGTTTGGTCTCTACCCCCATTCTGACCCCCTCTATCTGCTGCCCCATTTGTTTAACTTCCCTTTCCGCTTGGTCCCTCATGTCCCTCAATTTGCCTTCCATCCTGTTTTCTAACCCCTCTAACCCCTTTTGCATCCCTTCCATTTGATTCTCTTGAGCGGCCATTCTGTTTTCTACCCCCATTAACCCATTTCTCACCTCTTTTATCCCGTTGTCTAACCCCTCAAAATTATTGTCTAACTTCCCAAATTTCTTGTCTAACTCCTCAAAATTATTGTCTAACTTCCCAAATTTCTTGTCTAACTCCTCAAAATTATTGTCTAACTTCCCAAATTTCTTGTCTAATCCCTCACCGGTACCCCTCGCTTCGTCCCTCATTACCCCCAATTGCTCACTCTGAGCCCTCGCTTCGTCCCTCATTACCCCCATTTGGCCCTCCAATCGCTCACCCAATCGCTCACTATCAGCCCTTATTTGCTCACTATTCTGGGCCATAAGGGCCTTTATTTGTATGAAAAAAAGGTCCAAATCTACCAGCGGCGCTACTACGGTCGCGGGCGTGGGCGCCGTGGCCATGTGCGAGGCGCCATTTCGTGCGCCCGTAACCTCATGCGTGACGACGCTATTTTGCGAATCTGCTACCCTCACTGCTTCGCTCTCCTCTTGTCCCTCAATTTGGTCCTGGATCGACCCTGCCTCACTCTCTTCTACCGGAACCCAGCCGTCTTGGTCTGCCATAGCGCGACTTTCAAAATTCGGGTTTTTATTTTTTTTTGTAAAACACAATTAAATTTCGCTGTTATAATTTCGAGCGCGTGAAACGCGCTCCGGATCGAATCCCACTTCCCGACACCAAATGTTACAGACGCGGTTGTGGATGTTGGTTTACCGAGCGGTTTGGTATGACCGCGTCTGCACAGTTTACCCGATTATACTCGAACGTTGGCCGAGTCGCGCTACGCTAAATCAATTGAGGAAAGGACACAACGGCTGGGTTAAATGACACGACACCAGGGGTACAGTTCTCAAGACCTCCGGAGGAGGTTATAATATTTCGGAACGTTGAGATTACAAGGACAAGAGGGACAGCATAGGAAGGTAGGCACTTAAATACGGTCTTATAGTAGCCCCGACAGACGACAGATAAATGGGACAAGACTGACTCACACCGGGATTGATGGCAAGGAAGGGCAGGTAGTCGGTGGACAGCACAAGGTGCACCTTGTGCTCAGGGACAGGATAGCGCGGCCCAAAAGATGCAGGGAGGTCTCTCAGCGCTCGGAGGTGGCGTCTGGTTCTCTTCACTTTAAGCTCGGGGCGCATCTGACGTCACGTCCGGTAAGTGGCTGCGTATATCCAGCGGGGAGTGACACGCCCTCGGCTCGTTAGCTCCGCCCCAGATGGAATCGGCCCGTTGCTTCTTATTGGGTGCGGGGGGTTACCGGGCTCCGCCCTTGACGAGGGGCCGACAGTCAGCCCCTTCGTGGTAACCCCGTCGGCGCACATGGGCAATGGCGGCCAACCAAGCCGGAGTGAGGACGCACACTCCCCGCGCGCTGTTGTTGTAGTTGTTGTTGTTGTTGTTTCATGAGGAAGATGGGAGGAGGTATGGGGAGGTCCTAAACTCACTACTGGTGCCATACAATCACATTCTGGTGCAACGAAGAGTCAGAATTAATGGAAACGAGTCCTTAACTGACATAGACTAAGAATAACTAGCAAGATGTCCGAAAGTTGTCTACGTGAGATGCGGTGGACCTGGGCATGACATTTAATGGGGGAAAAAGGGGAAGGTCGGTTCTACAGAGTGTTGTTTACAGACAATGGGACTAGGGAATGGGGGATTGGGGATAGTTGGGGAGTATTGGGGAAATAGGGGAATATTTACAAGCGGATATGGAGGCCAAATCCCATATCCGCAACAATACTTTAGTTGAAGAGAATAGTATGACCTGAGCGGGGATACCAGTTAGCAAATAATGTAAGTATTAAAAATTTTTTTGCATTGAGACACTGGTTTATTCTATGTTTCGAGTCAACGATTAACCAACCATACACCGCTTCAATCTAGAAACTTTGCAACAGCGACAAAGGGATTGCAGTGTTACGATTATTACCTCCGCCACCGAAGGTGGATGGAGGTTATGTTTTCACCCTCTCTGTCTGTTTGTCTGTCTGTCTGTCTGTCTGTTTGTCCGTTTGTGAACAAGATATCTCAAAGTTGTGGACAGATTCGGACGAAATTTGGCAGAGGTGTAGCGTATTTGACAAGGAAGAAATGATTAAATTTTGGTGAACATCCGGATTCAGACCCAGTTACTAGAATTTTTAAAGTGATTCTTCACCATTGGGAGAAAGGGCCAAAAACGATACAAGCAGGATATCTCAAAAAGTTGTGGACGGATTTGGACGAAACTTGGTTGAGAGGTTGGGTGTCTGACAAGGACAAATAGATTCGATTTTGGTGAAGATCTGAATATGGATTCGGCTACAATAATTATTTAATTTCTAAGTGATTCTTCACCATTGAGGGATCGGGCGAAAAGTGATATAACATGATATTTAAAACAGTTATGGACGGGTTATGAATAAACTTGGTGGATGAGTTGGTGAGGTGACAAGAACAAGCCGATTAGATTTTGGTTCAGGTCCGAATCCAGATCCGGCCTATTAGTGGGGTACAAAATGTAAACTGTTCACCAGGCAGAGGTATGCTCTCTGCTGAGTGCCATGGTAGTATTCACGATATTATTAGTATTAACGCTATTATTACGAAAAAAATACTACTGTATTAAGAAACCTGGGCTAATTTGTCCGAAGCGGCCTGAAGGTGAGGCATGAAAGCATGAAGCCTAAAGCCTATAAGTGCTGTGCCATTGGAAAATGCCGATGCTTTCGATATTTGATGGTGATTTTAACAATCGGTTTGTTTGTGTTTCACACTGAATGAAAAACGTATAGGTAGAGCATGGCGATTGTGATATATGACAGGTTCGACAACATGTTTGGCCTGAACGGCATATAAATCAAAATGGCGGTGTGAGGAGTCAGCCGTCGTACCGCCGTAATGACATCATATCACCCCTGTCATGTGACCAGATCCTCGGCTCAGATTGGTGTACGTTTGTGGGGACATACGGAGGTCAAACACTATTCTAGACGGCTTTTCCCTATGGGCTACGCCTTACAAATGGATTGAACTCAGCTACAAAATTATTATTGGAGTTTATTTCCGTTGAATAAAAGATGTCCATCGACTGAGCTTTAAGGTCTGAAATTGTTGCCTTGAACTATGATTTGATTTATTTTTCCTCTCTTCTTTTATTTATTTTTCTTCACATTCAGCTGTGTAAGTGTGTGGGATCCCCTCAAAATCCAAGGTTATGTTCTGCATACACAGTGTTTATGAACCTCAAATATTTTCTCGTTGATTTGGCTAAAAACGCAATGGAAAGCCATTGCTATGGCAATGGATAGCTTTGACGGGAATGCAAAGGTTCGTGAGAAAATATCTGCAACAGTATCCAAAAGGAGGCCTGGTAGTCATGTTTACACCAATTCCTGCCCATAAAATTCCCTGCCATTCACTACTATGATATCCTCTGCAAACGCTTATTTGTTCCCATTTTTGCTCCTCTCCATGCCGTTGCTACTCCATTTTGTGCAATTCAATCTTTCCTCCTTTTTTTTTCTGTATACAAGATCGAGGCTCGTGTAAGAGCTAACATTAATCACAAAAAGACAAACTGACACATAAAACATAAGATAAAGGGAGCTGGAGACAAGATGGGGAAAGAGAGGAAGCACACAAACACAACATTTGAGAGCAAGGACATCGGGAGATCTGTGGGAGCAAGAGGGATTGGGGGGAGGAGTCTGTCCACACCTCCTTGTCCTTGAGTCTGTCCACACCTCCCAAACTCCTTTGGTATTTTTTAAACCTGTTTCCCTTTGTTGTTTAGCTCCTGCATTAGGCTAGAAACTGTTGTAAAGAAAGAGTTGTTGTAAAGAAAAAAAAATCCCAGGAATTTTGGGGCGAATTTTCCATTCCAGGAGTCTTTGAAAGGGACAAATGTCACTAAATCTTTGAACAAGCCATGGGTGATGCACAGCCCTCCTCCTATTAGTTTTTGTAACTGGTTATAAAAATCTGCATCTCTAGCTGGTGAATGTGCAAGATGATAGATGTGCAAATTCATTTTTTGAAAGACGAGGTATACATAAATCTATAGTCATGCTGAAAACAATTGGCAACAAGAAAGAGCAATCAGAGATTGCAAACCCTCGCCAGGATGTATTTTCAGTGGTTTTTAAGGCTTTTGTGTTAAAACAAATATGGCGGCCAAACCACGTGACCGATGACATCATCTTTTTTTTCTAAACTAATTTATTCCAGGATTATGCTCGAGAAATTTTATCTTGATCGGATGAAGTTTTGTACTTGTGGAATTATGACATCATAATGGAGGCACCTATGACATCATCATTAACATATTGTATTCCCCATGGAGAGTTCTTTAGAATGAGCCATGTCTCAATTTTTTCTATTCAGCACTTTCCGAGATATAGAGGTGCAAAGGTTTTCGGTTTTTCCAAGATGGCGACCAAACCACGTGACCTATGACGTCATAATTTATATTAAATAATTCTACAGGTGGAGTTGCACCTACCGTGAAAATTTCCTGTCAATCGGACCAATGGCTGCAGAGAAAATCATATTTATTCTGTGCGGACAAACAAACAAACAGACAAACGGACTCAAATGCAATACCCTCTCCTCAGGCGAGGGTAAAAATTGTTATTATTTCCTATTTCCTATTATTTCCCCAAAAAATACTATTTGCAAGATCAGGATTACAGTGCATTCAGAAAATATTGACACCCCTTGACTTTTTCACATTTTGTTGTTACAGTCTGAATTAAAAATGGATTAAACTGAGATTTTTTTTTGTCACTGATATACACATAATAAATACTCCATAAGTGGGAATTATTTTTGTTGTAGATTTTTTTACAAAATAATTAACATTTAATTTTAAAAAAATGGGGATATGACCGAGATGTGATGAAGGATATATAAGATAATGAACGATATATAGACAAAATAAGTGCGGAATAATTATTCAGCAGATGGACAGTGATAGGACCAGGGGATGTAGCCTGAGAGTAAAGAAGAAGAGAGTTAAAGCGGTAATAAGGCTTTCATTTTAAAGAGACTAGCGAATATATGGAATTGGTCTCCCTGGAAAGGTAGATGCAGCAGAAACAGTAGATAGGTTTATATTGCAATTAGAAAGGTACATATAAGCATTGGAGATGCAGGGGTACAGGGATATTGGCAGGACCTGTAGGTAGCTGGAGTATGGATTGGTGATTATGTACATTTGTGCTGATTGTGATGTCTTTCAGAGGGTCTCGTCAAGAGATGGCGTGTTATCGGTGTTGTACATTCTTCACCCTAAAAGTGCCCTCACCCACCCCTTGCACCTCCAACTAATCAGCTTGGCCGATTTATTTAATCTGCTATTGGTGTAGAGCAGAAATGATGGACCGAATGGCTTAATCCTCCATCAAATTTCCTTGTTATTCCTTTGTGTGACGAGGTATGCCATGGCCACGCAAAGCATTCTTGGTATTTCCAAGAGGGTGGTAACTGCCAGATGTTCTGGGATGGTGTTGTGTGATGAAGTTTCTGGAGAACCAAAATGTCACCAAACGGCTGAATGTTGCAAAAGATTATCCGCTCAGTTCGATGATACATACGTGTCTCTCATGCAGAAGTGTTCGAGTGGTATGAGATGTTTCAAAAATGCTGTGATTCCTGAAAAAACCCAAAAACAATATCCACGTCGATCAGTTCGATGATACATCCGTGTCTCTCATGCAGAAGTGTTCGAGTGGTATGAGATGTTTCAAAAATGCTGTGATTCCTGAAAAAACCCAAAAACAATATCCACGTCGATCAGTTCGATGATATGAGATGTTTCAAAAATGCTGTGATTCCTGAAAAAACCCAAAAACAATATCCACGTCGATCAGTTCGATGATCGTGTCTCTCATGCAGAAGTGTTCGAGTGGTATGAGATGTTTCAAAAATGTTGTGATTCCTGAAAAAACCCAAAAACAATATCCACGTCGATCAGTTCGATGATACATCCGTGTCTCTCATGCAGAAGTGTTCGAGTGGTATGAGATGTTTCAAAAATGTTGTGATTCCTGAAAAAACCCAAAAACAATATCCACGTCGATCAGTTCGATGATACATACGTGTCTCTCATGCAGAAGTGTTCGAGTGGTATGAGATGTTTCAAAAATGTTGTGATTCCTGAAAAAACCTAAAAACAATATCCACGTCGATCAGTTCGATGATACATCCGTGTCTCTCATGCAGAAGTGTTCGAGTGGTATGAGATGTTTCAAAAATGTTGTGATTCCTGAAAAAACCCAAAAACAATATCCACGTCGATCAGTTCGATGATACATCCGTGTCTCTCATGCAGAAGTGTTCGAGTGGTATGAGATGTTTCAAAAATGTTGTGATTCCTGAAAAAACCCAAAAACAATATCCACGTCGATCAGTTCGATGATACATACGTGTCTCTCATGCAGAAGTGTTCGAGTGGTATGAGATGTTTCAAAAATGTTGTGATTCCTGAAAAAACCCAAAAACAATATCCACGTCGATCAGTTCGATGATACATCCATGTCTCTCATGCAGAAGTGTTCGAGTGGTATGAGATGTTTCAAAAATGTTGTGATTCCTGAAAAAACCCAAAAACAATATCCACGTCGATCAGTTCGATGATACATACGTGTCTCTCATGCAGAAGTGTTCGAGTGGTATGAGATGTTTCAAAAATGTTGTGATTCCTGAAAAAACCCAAAAACAATATCCACGTCGATCAGTTCGATGATACATCCGTGTCTCTCATGCAGAAGTGTTCGAGTGGTATGAGATGTTTCAAAAATGTTGCGATTCCTGAAAAAACCCAAAAACAATATCCACGTCGATCAGTTCGATGATACATACGTGTCTCTCATGCAGAAGTGTTCGAGTGGTATGAGATGTTTCAAAAATGTTGTGATTCCTGAAAAAACCCAAAAACAATATCCACGTCGATCAGTTCGATGATACATCCGTGTCTCTCATGCAGAAGTGTTCGAGTGGTATGAGATGTTTCAAAAATGTTGTGATTCCTGAAAAAACCCAAAAACAATATCCACGTCGATCAGTTCGATGATACATACGTGTCTCTCATGCAGAAGTGTTCGAGTGGTATGAGATGTTTCAAAAATGCTGTGATTCCTGAAAAAACCCAAAAACAATATCCACGTCGATCAGTTCGATGATACATCCGTGTCTCTCATGCAGAAGTGTTCGAGTGGTATGAGATGTTTCAAAAATGTTGCGATTCCTGAAAAAACCCAAAAACAATATCCACGTCGATCAGTTCGATGATACATCCGTGTCTCTCATGCAGAAGTGTTCGAGTGGTATGAGATGTTTCAAAAATGTTGTGATTCCTGAAAAAACCCAAAAACAATATCCACGTCGATCAGTTCGATGATACATACGTGTCTCTCATGCAGAAGTGTTCGAGTGGTATGAGATGTTTCAAAAATGTTGTGATTCCTGAAAAAACCCAAAAACAATATCCACGTCGATCAGTTCGATGATACATCCGTGTCTCTCATGCAGAAGTGTTCGAGTGGTATGAGATGTTTCAAAAATGTTGTGATTCCTGAAAAAACCCAAAAACAATATCCACGTCGATCAGTTTGATGATACATCCGTGTCTCTCATGCAGAAGTGTTCGAGTGGTATGAGATGTTTCAAAAATGCTGTGATTCCTGAAAAAACCCAAAAACAATATCCACGTCGATCAGTTCATTCGGGCAATTGCGACATTACACAACATGTCCAACCCATTGCTACATCAATGTTCGTGATATTGGAGCAAACCTGTCTGTCAGTATTAGGAGTGGCATGTAGAAACCATTGTTCCTTTTGTACCTGAAATTCAATGAAGGCCCAGACGGGTTTCAAAAGAACACTTATTTGGTCAGAAGGTTGTTGGGATGGGATATTATGTTATCGACATCCCTTGACAGTCCGGATATTATGTTACCATGTGGTTTCCATCTCTTTGGAACAATCAAAGAGCATGGATTGTAAAGACACCGAGTTTCAAAGTGATGAGCAGGTGAAAGCAGATGCCTTTAAACCACTTCATACCTCTTCCAAGCATTCCTGGACTTCTGCCTTTCAGGTTGCTAATGGCACACAAAGAGGTTTCGTTAACTCCATCTTACTTTCAAATTTCCTGGAGGAAAAAGTGCAGAGGAACCTTGGACTGCAACTCTCATGCCATGATTATGATTGAATGAGACAGATCATCTGGAATACGATGAAATATGACAGAATACTAAGAAATACCACCTGAAGTTTCTACCTTTATGACTCCCTCAGCAGGACAGAGTTTTGGCGATGAAACACAAGTAAAGGGGGAGGCGGGGGCATGGGGGGCAGACTTGAGGCAAAAGGACACCATGATGGCAAAGGTGCTGAAAAGAAAACCCTCGACTGGCAAAGATAGAAAGAAACGGAGGCAGAAATGGAAAGAAGTTGGAAAACAATGAAACACCGAATTAGAATATAAACAAAAACGAGGAATAGAGAAGAGAGGACAACAAAGATAAATGTAGATGTTGCAGCTCATGTGTATCATGAGCATAATGAGCGGATTAACCACTCACAAGAACCACACAAAAAGTCACACACACACACACAAAAAAAAAAACTCACCACACAAAAGGACCACCATTTATATAGACCACGACACAAAGGGACCAGATTAGACATTACCATGGACCACCACACAATAGCACCACCATTTATATAGACCACGACACAAAGGGACCAGATTAGACATTACCATGGACCACCACACAATAGCACCACCATTTATATAGACCACGACACAAAGGGACCAGATTAGACATTACCATGGACTACCACACAATAGCACCACCATTTATATAGACCACTGCACAAAAGGACATTATTTATTACTATGGACAACTACACAAAAATAACATATTAGATATTACCATGGACAACCACACAAAAAGGACCACCATTTATATATATAGACCACCACCATTTAAATAGACCACTACACAAAAGGCCCACCATTTATATATAAACCACCACACAAAAGGACCACCACCATTTATTTATAGACCACCACACAAAAGGACCACCACCATTTATATATAGACCACCACACAAAAGGACCACCACCATTTATATATAGACCACCACACAAAAGGACCACCACCATTTATTTAGACCACAACACAAAAGGACCACTATTTATATAGAGACCACCACACAAAAGGACCACCATTTATATATATAGACCACCACCATTTAAATAGACCACCACACAAAAGGACCACCATTTATATATAGACCACCACACAAAAGGACCACTATTTATATATAGACCTCCACACAAAAGGACCACCATTTACATAAAGACCACCACACAAAAGGACCACCATTTACATAAAGACCACCACACAAAAGGACCACCATTTATATATAGACCTCCACACAAAAGGACCACCATTTACATAAAGACCACCACACAAAAGGACCACCATTTATATATAGACCACCACACAAAAGGACCACCATTTATATATAGACTACCACACAAAAGGACCACCATTTATATTTAGACCACCACACAAAAGGACCACCATTTATATATCGACCACCACACAAAAGGACCACCACCATTTATTTAGACCACTACACAAAAGGACCACCATTTTAATATAGACCACCACACAAAAGGACCACTATTTATATAGAGACCTCCACACAAAAGGACCACCATTTACATAAAGACCACCACACAAAAGGACCACCATTTATATATAGACCACCACACAAAAGGACCACCATTTATATATAGACTACCACACAAAAGGACCACCATTTATATATCGACCACCACACAAAGGACCACCATTTATATTTAGACCACCACACAAAAAGACCACCATTTATATATAGACCACCACACAAAAAGTCCACCATTTATATATAGACCACCACACAAAAGGACCACCATTTATACATCGACCATCACACCAAAGGACCACCATTTATATATAGACCACCACAAAAAGGACCACCATTTATATAGACCACCACAAAAAAGGACCACCATTTATATAGACCACCACAAAAAAGGACCACCATTTATATAGACCACTACACAAAAGGACCACCATTTATATATAGACCATCACACCAAAGGACCACCATTTATATAGATCACCACAAAAAAGGACCACCATTTATACATAGACCATCACACCAAAGGACCACCATTTATATAGACCACCACAAAAAAGGACCACCATTTATATAGACCACCACAAAAAAGGACCACCATTTATATAGACCACTACACAAAAGGACCACCATTTATATATAGACAACACAAAAGACCAGATATATATATTACCATGGGCCACCACACAGAAGGACCACCATTTATATAGACCACTACACAAACGATAACCATTGCCACGGCCCACCACACAAAAGGAGCACCCATTAACATGGATCAGCAGCACCTGAAAGTGGAATTATGAAATCGTCACATGGGGTGTTTACAAGTTCCCATTGACAACAATCCAGGACAGTGCTGTTTTTACCTTAATGACTTCATGAGCACAACGAAACAGTTAAAAATGGTTCATATGAAACTCGTGACAATAACAAAACAAAATTCCAGACCAAAGGTCAACTGTAGACAGAACACAGGCAGGATATGGGACGAGTCCATCGCTGTGTTTAACGGGGTTGACAAATGGCCTATAGGTACCCACACTCACCTCCAAAGCGTCTGGTCTGGGTTCGAGTCCCAACCCAGCTATAAACTGCCGTCCTGGTGTTTCACAGGTGGAGAGGTAGAGTGATTCACCAATGTGTGTATTGTCCCTCGGATGGACATTAAGCCGGGCGTCCCCTCTGCCAGCATTAGTTAGTAGACATTAAAGACCCCATGGTGTCATTCGCGAAGAGTCGGCGAGTTATCGCCGGCACGCTGAACAAATTCCTAATTGCTGTCCTAATTCCTGATGGGAAGGCAATTGCAAACCACCCAGTATAGCTCTTGCCAAGAAACTGCTTCGGCACTACTGAACCTGCCTCCGGGCGAAAACCAGAATACGAATATTTAACTCCTGTGAGAAACCAACAAGGTTTCTCACGTCCATATTTGGTGGCAAAGTCCGTCGGCACGACATCGACATCGCCAGCTTTTGTGAGATTTAAGAAGCAAATGCCAAGGCGAACATCCATCACTCTCGCAACCATCGAGGCGTTTCATTTTGGGCGGGGAAAGCGTGAGGTGGGAGGAGCGAACAAGGTGGGAGGCGGGGCTCTGCCGCATGGCGGGGGAGGAGCCGCTCGTGCTCAAAGAGCGCACGAGTCAGCAAGGTCGGTCGTGCCCCTCCCTCAAAGAGTTGCAAGGCTCCATCTGGAGGAGCGTGCCATCGCTTACGGGGATGCACAAAAAGCCCGTCTGCCGTGCAAACGTCAGTCGTTTCCTTTGTGTCGCGTCCTCCGTGGGGACAAAGGGTGCCCATGTTCGCCTGGCTGCGAGAGGGCATCTTGAGACGACATTCCGTGCTGCCCGAGCAAAGCTATGCATGGACTCTCGAACTGGAATATCAATGGTGGCTCCTAATTCGTTTTCCCCATGAATCGGGGCTTGCGTTTACCAACAACGCGAACATCATGTTAGTAAGTTGAAATCACCACTTGATATTCACAAATTAAGTTGGGATGTTTATTGTCAAATCATCATAATTAAACCAAAATATTTACAAATTGTTGAAAAGCATTTGGATGACAAAAAAAAATCATAAATAACATCGATAGACGTTTGACCCCGGGAATCCAATTTATAAATTGGCATAAATGCGACGAGACGGATATCCGATTCCTGCTGCAAATTCAAACCCGAAATTATATGAAAGGTAAAGATATTCAAACCGTGCAATGCAGAGGTGAAGGTGGGAAAACGTTTCTTCATGGAATGGCATAAATAATGGTTTGAGAGACTTGTAAATCCGGTTATCATAAAAATACTGCAGAGGTTAAATAAATACGAGATGCATGCGTACGTCACACACACACACACACACACACACACACACACACACACACACACACACACACACACACACACACACACACACACACACACACACACACACACACACACACACACACACACACACACACGAATCCCATGGGCACGGACGTCTTCATTTAGATGTTGCACATTCAGTTTCACAAAATGGTTACTGCCAATTTATCAGATCCACAAATAATGTAATCGACACAATGTATTTACTTCTGATAACATGTGAATGCATGTGCGTGCACATGGTAAATACAGTTTGAAATGTGTCATTACATCTCATGTAAAACGTGACCAAGAGCTCAAATCTTCTCCTCCACCCCCCACACCCCCCATCCCTCCCACATCACGCATACTGCACCAGGGAGTGGATCACTCACAGGGGATTGGGTCTCTGACACACGGGGGAGTGGGTCACACACACACACACACACACACACACACACACGGGGGGGGGGGGGAGTGGGGCACACACACACGCAGGGGAGTGGATCACACACACGCGGGGGAGTGGGTCACACACACACACACGGGGGAGTGGGTCACACACACACATGCACACACACATTGGGGGGGGGGGAGTGGGTCAGACACACACACATGGGGGGGGGGTCACACACACACACACACACTCAAATACACACACACACACACACACACACACACACACACACACCTGTAGCTACGAAACACATTTTCTTTGGGCGGTGTATTGTATAATCCCTCCGTACAAAACAAGCATTACCTCGTTTCCTTTGCTTGAGTTGTTCAAAAAGTAATTCATGATCGAAGACGTGTTGATTGAGTCTTAAAATGCACATCTGATGCTTATGAGGCCAGCACTAAGGCCTGCCTTTTTTGTAATAAAAAAGGTTAAAAAATCAAACATTTGAACAGCCTTGGATGTGCACCTTGACCCCACAGCCAAGGCACACCGTCTATCAAGACTGTCCCATTAGCATACGCATGCACTTCAACCCAAAGGCTGAAGCACATGGTCATTCAAAGCACATGCATCCTGACCCCGAAGGGCCAGAATGCATGGTCATACAATTGGACCCCTCCTCCAAAGGAGTGAGTCCACCATCCACCAGTGGATTCTACACCCTCAAGATGAGGCCACCAGTGGTGCTTATGAGGCCAGCATTAAGGCCTGCCTTTTTTTTAAATAAAAAAAGGTTAAAAAAATCAAACATTTGAACAGCCTTGGACGTGCACCTTGACCCCATGCCCAAGGCACACCGTCTATCAAGGCTGTCCCAATAACATTACACATGCACCTCAACCCAAAGGCTGAAGCACATGGTCATTCAAACACATGCATCATGACCCCGAAGGGCCACAATGCATGGTCATACAATTGGACCCCTCCTCCAAAGGAGTGAGTCCACCATCCACCAGTGGATTCTTCACCCTCAAGATGAGGCCACCAGTGGTTTTAACACGAGACACACAACATCTGATCATACAGCCATACAGAGGCCGATCGTAGGCATATAGAGCCCATGACTTTTTCATTTATAAACTTGAATGTATCGATAACTTTTCGCTTTACAAAGTAAAAATAGATTAAAACCAAACGTTATTAATAAATATTGTATTCCATAGTTCGTTTACATTATTATGAAGATTTTTGAAGTGCTGTATTGTTTAATTCCATGGTTGGAAAAGAGTTGACTCGCTTAAAACAAACTCTGTATATACACCCCAGGGATATGGAAATATATTATTAGACTTCGGTTCGATCCCGAACTTCAGTATTCAGTCGCTGTATTTTTACTAAGTAATAATATAACTAACGAAGTCCTGGGAACATTCTCTCTCCTTTTCCTCTCATTCTTTTCTGTCATTCTCCTCTCTCACTCCCTTCTCTCATTCTCTGCTGTCATTCCCCTCTCTCATTCCCCGTGCCCACATCACAGTCGACACATTGAAAACGGCTGTTGGAATACATGTCGCCGATTTTCTCAACTTTAGCTGAAACTGAGACTTGAACCATCCCAGCGACTGTGATGGTGAATTCGTCGAGATAAAGACGTGAGGGAGACTCAACCTTTATGTTACAGGCCTTTGAAGATGCATTTTGTTCTATAAACGGTAACTTTCATTGAATTTTATTGTACACCGCTCCTTTCCGATGCCATCTCCAGGCATTGCAAAACGTCATTGCTGGGCACCGAAGGGGGCTCGGCAGTGACGCACGCTGAAAGGGAGTACTCAGTTTTCACTCTGGTTGTTTGTTTGTTTGTTTGTTACTTGCAAAATCGAAGATTTTTCAAGTATATTGGTCGGTTGTGTTTGTGGTTCTGTCTGTCTGTCTGTCTGTTTGTTTGTTTGTCACCGGTCTACAGGTCACAATTTTCAACCGATCTTCACGAAACTTCACCAAATGGTAGAGTTGGTCAAAAGCAAGAAGCCTGTTGTTTTTGGGGTCAATAGGTCAAAAGGTCAACATAGGCAAAAGGTCACCAACTTTGCTAAATTTCTAAAATCCGAAATTTTCATCCAATTGACTTGACATTTGAAGAGGACTTGCATATCTGGTCACTGAATTCAACCACCAAGTATTCTTGAGGTCAACATAGGCCAAAAGGTCAACATAGGCCAAATTTCTAAAATCCTCAATTTTCATTTCATCAATTTTCATCAATCTGACCGCTCGAACCAGTAAGTTTTCTGTTTAGAATTATTTTCAATTTTGTTTGACTGCCAGACATGCAGATAAAATGGAAAAATCGAACCCATGTCCGAAGGAAGTGCTTCAGTTTGGCATTTTTATTATGAAATGGGCAAAGCCTAGAAATGAACGAAACGCTTTAGAATCACCCCTTAGAACCTTCTAGATTTACTTTTTAGAACCATTAAGAATTAAACAAGGTGGGTTAGAAAGGTTCTTCTTCTTCATTGTCGATGGACGATGGAAAGACAACCAAATATTGAAGCGGCTTCCCCAATTAAAAAATACATCTCACTCCTCTCTGCGCATGGTCAATCAGGACGAATCCAGAGCCAAAGTACTGCTAAACTGCAGGTTCGTTTTCCGATTCATGATCTGATTTGTTTTCAAAATATAACATTCAATTTAAATAAAGTTGTTCCTCGCAGTCTGAGGTATTTTGCACTCTGAAGCAGGTTATCGTCAAGGATTTGCCTGTATTTGGCTCCATTCATTGTTCCCTCTATCCTTGCAAGTCTCCCAATCCCTGCCATGGAGAAGCAATCCCATAGCATGATGCTGCCACCACCATGCTTCACGGGAGGGATGGTGTTAGATGGGTGATGAGCTTTGCTCTGTTTCCGCCAGACATAGCTCTTTGCAATCAGAAGGAAGAGTTAAATTTTCATCTCATCAGATCACAGAATCTTTTGCCTCAAGCTCTCAGAATCTTTCACGTGCCTTTTTGCAAACTGACTCTAGGCATGCTGTCATGTGCATTTTTCTCAGGAGTGGCTTCCGTTTGGCCACTTTCCCACAAAGCCTAGATTTGTGAAGTGCTGTTGAGACCGTTGTCCTTCCAGCAGGTTCTCTCATCTCAGCCAAGGAACTCTAGTTCTGTCAGAGTGGTCATTGTGTGCTTGGCCACCTTAATGAGCAAGGTCCTTCTTTCCCAGTTTCTCAGTCTGGTTGGACGGCCAGCTCTAGCAAGAGTCCGGATTCCTTCCATTTCCTAATGATGGAGCTCGCTGAGCTCTTGGGACCTTTCAACACTCTAAAAATAGTTTTCTACACTTCCCCAGATCTATGCATCTTCACAATTCTATCTCGGAGTTCTACGGACAGTTCCTTGGACTTCATGGTCGAGTTTCTGCTCTGACATGCTCTGTCAACTGTGGAACCTTATACAGAAAGGTGTGTTTCTTTCTAAATGATGTCCAATCAATTTAATTGGCCACAGGTGGACTCCAGTCAAGTTGTAGAAATATCTCAATGATGATCAAAGGAAATTGGATGCACCTGAGTTAAATGTGGAGTGTCATAGCAAAGGGGTTGAATACTGTCGTGTTCCTGGCGATTAAAATCTTTACCAGGAAACAGATTAGCCAAGCAAGCTTTAACTCCGAAGGCGTTCAGTTCACATATGGCAGAGTTCATGCATGCGGGGAGGGGGGAGGGAGGAGGGTAAGGAGGAGGAGGGTAAGGAGGAGGAGGGTGAGGATGAGGAGGGTGAGGATGAGGAGGAGGGTGAGGATGCTGAAATTCACTTACCTCACGGATCCCGACGGCATCCTTCAATCCTAGGGAAATTAACTCACGCGGGGATGGAATTAAAATTTACAAAAATAACAGATTTATTAAACGGAACCCGAGAACAATGAAACGCGCTGGTTAAATAAATGTCCTAAAGTGGAGCACTCCCACACCAGACGTACACACAGGCGAAGGGATAATTAAATGAAAAGAACCTGTGTGTGTGTGTGTGTGTGTGTGTGTGTGTGTGTGTGTGTGTGTGTGTGTGTGTGTGTGTGTGTGTGTGTGTGTGTGTGTGTGTGTGTGTGTGTGTGCGCGCGTGTGCGTGTGCGTGGGCTTAGCTTGATCGGTTGGTGTGTCAGGGATCGTCAGGCTCAAGCACGCAGTCCGGACGTGGCTGTGGTGTTGGCAGGAGGAAGGCCGCCTGGTCGTTGGCACAAACCTCTCGTTCCGCGCTGCTAGGCCAGCATACACTGCAGCGGCAAGCCTCGCGTCCCTGCGTGATCGCTCGCGAGTTCCCGCATGTGAAAGCAGGGGAGGAGAATCGTTAGCGCTCCACCGTCTCTCCACCATCCATTGTCGCCCAACAAGCAAGGGTCCAGGGTCAAGAACGCAAGGGGCAATGTCAAGTGCAGGGAGAAGGTCCAGAACAAGGGAGGGTCCAGCGCAAGAGAGATCCAGAACGAGAAGGGCAAAATGCCAGCCAGCCAGTTCTTTTATTGGCCGTCTTGTGACGTCACCACTCTCTCTCTCTCTCTCTCTCTCTCTCTCTCTCTGCCAATCCCTGCTGGCCAACATCACGGGCTCACTTCTCCACCAATGGCCGCGTCACTTCTCTCTCATGCCATCGGTCGGTGGCCAATCAGTTCGTCACTTCTTCCTACCAATCAGCGGGTTGCTCTTTGCTCTGCCCCTTGGTGCATCACAAGTCCTTCCTTACTCTGCCTTCCCATTGGTCGACACCTGGGGCCCAATGGTGTGATCTCCCCATCAAACCCTCGTAACCAATCTATCGCGAGGTGGGCATAGCCTCAGCCGGCCTGAACAATGTTTCATTGCCATGTTGCCGCAATGCGTGGGCGCTTCCTGCCTGTTCTTCTAGTGAGTTTTATTGTGGGGGGCGGGGGGGGGGGATTTAATTAGTGTGTGTGTGCTATTGGGCCTAACTAGTGTCTATGGTGTAGTGCCATACGGGACAATGGATAAATAACCAGGTCTCAGAACAGGGCAATTAGCATAATCCCTACGATAATTAGCACAAGGATCATCCTTGTATTATCACAAAGATACACTTACGTGAACAAACTGCCTAAACAACCCTATTACATGTGGGGTTCCCCATCACGATAATGGGAGCATGATATCTACACAGATCTACCTGATCTATATATCACTCTTCCCCAAAATTCAAAACAAAACTTATTGACTCGAGACATTTCAGATTTTAATTTTAAATGACTTTGTAAACATTTACAAAAAAAAAAATCCACTTTAACATTACGTGGTATTATATGGAGATGAGTGACAAAAAAAATCTCGATTTACTCCATTTAAAATTCAGGTTGTAACACAACAAAATGTGAAAAAGTCAAGGGTTGTGAATACTTTCTGAAGGTCTGTATATGCACATTCACACCTAAACATACATAAGTTTGTACATATATTCTCATAAGTTGCAATACATCTAATATATTGTTGCGGTTTTGAGTCTGTCAAGTGAGTTTAATAAAGGTTAAAGTCTGTCCCCCATAGTTAGTCACACAAGCAACATGTAGCCTCGCGATAGTATAGTTATGTCTTAGTATTTGCAAGCTTAGTCCTTTTCCTTTGTTAGTTCTGCGTTGAGTATAGCCAGGAGAATAGGCCCTACTTGCCACCGATTTTCCAGCCACCCTAGCCTCGATCCAGTTTGCTAAGCATTGGTTGATTAATTGGGCAAGTTAACACGAGGCAGGCCTAGGAAGGTCGGGGCGGAGTCGAGGGTGGAGCGGCAGAAGCAATGACGGTAAGCACGAGCCGCCAATCAGAGCTCGGAGGTGGTGACGGCGGCGTGGCGTCAGAGGGCGTGGTGAGAAGAGTCGGGTGAGTTCCAGAAGGTTCGGGGGGCGTAGCTATAAAACCGGCTGCGCGAAAGTCCTCGAGAGGACTTGTATGCCAGGACTTGCAGAGGAACGCAGGACTCGCGTTGTAAAGGATCGATGCAAGAGGACTTGCTGTGAGAGAGAAAGATAAAGGACTCGCAGAGGAACGCAGGATAAGCTCGACAGGCCGTGCGACAAAAGAATTGGCGAAAGAACTTGATGAACTTAACGCACTTGCACGAGAACGCGCGCTAACCAGCTCGGAGTGTATTGAAGAAGACGAGTTGGCCGCGTGTGCGAATGGTACAGATACGCGGGCACAGCCAGACGTGCTTATAACGAATGCAGCGCATTTGAGACGCGCGAGTGAGCAAGGCTGAGTAACCGCCATCCGCGCTAAAGTCCGCCCTCTGCCGTTCCGCCCGATCATCTGCTTGTACGAGAGATGCGCTACGAGTCTCTATCTTCGCGGGACGTGCCGGGGACCGTGGAGAGCCGGACGGGGACCATCTCTGGATGCGTTGGGGAACACCTGCCCATCTGCAATCCCCTGTGTGAGTGTGAGACGGGCCCGTTGTCCAAGGGATAAGTTAAGACTGCTTAAGGATTGCTCTGTGTTTCTTCGTCCTTGAACCTGTATATACGTGTGGGAATAATTAAACCCATTTGTTCTTCCTTTCTTCCTGATTCGATCGTTCTGTGGTTTCCTCATTGACTCAGCATGGCATGAATAAAATCGCTCCAATCGGGGTCCAATATCTAGGTAACTGCGCAGACCACGTGTACGCAATCCGCTCGGCGTACTCAAAACCACACGTGGTTCGTGCGAGGCTTGTTTCCTCGCTCTCAGGGCAGCGCGGGGAATTAGGTACGAGCGAAAAGTAGTCCCGAAATCCTACGCCGCGTGTGTCCGGGAGGGACGTCTCAAGTCTCGGTTCCGCCAGGCCCAGTAAAGACAAGGGGATTAATCCCCCCTTGGTAAGGGGAAGAAGGCTGGCGTAGAGAACCGTAACAATATAAAGCTCTTTCTAACCACTGACTGAATGACTGATATTAATCTTTGGCTGATATTAATGTTTGGTACCCTCCAGGTGTTGTAGAAAGCTGAAATTTGGCGTGTCATTGAAGCCGGTACACCGGGAAAAATCGCAGAACCGTCGCGAAGCGTCTGAAAATGAAAAACCATAAACGCATACGTAAAAAAACGCATTTGAAAATAGTAATTCCATAAACTGTGAAATGAACATGACAATAATGTCCGTAAATTTAAAAAAATAAAAAGCGTCCATAAATGAAAATTTACGTGAAAAACCGTAAACGCGTCTGTAAAAACAAAAAAAAACGTTATCTTGCAGGATGCTAGATAACGTTCAAGATAACGATTTATTGCTTACAAGATGTAAGCATATATATATATATATTTTTTTTTTTATATATATATATATATATATATATATTTAAATTTATATATATATATATATATATATATATATATATATATTGTTGCGGATATGAGGATTATGTTTTTTTATTGAGTTGTATTGTATAGTAAATTGTTGTGCAATATTGCTTTATTCTGGACCCTCCTGCCTCCAGTGTTGTATAAAGGTCAAAGGGCGTTCCCGTAGTTAATTCCATAAAGCATACACGTTAGCCAATCATAGATTTCCCCCTGGTTGATAGTTATATCTTTATTATGTGTATTAGGGTAAGGCCTTGTCTTCCATTAAGATGACACTCCATTGCACCAAGTGAAATAGAGTAGATTCCTTTCACTTTCCCCTTTCATCATTGCCAAGCCTCGATTGCCAATTACATCCCCTCCAAAACCACCATTGAACATGTGCTCGGGTCGGGGAAGACGGGCATGCCCGCCCGTCGTCATCAAGGGCGGAGCCAGAGGGTCGCGCGACCAACCAGGGCCGAGGTGAGCACACCGAGGGGCGTGTCCTAAAGGCCGGCGGCTTGATCGCCGGAGGCGCTATAAAAGCGCGCGCGCAAGGTACTGCGTGAGAAGATCATCCAGGGAAGCACACAGCCTGCTATTCGTCGCCTTGCTCGCCAAAGATGGACCAAGCAAGAGAGTTGGGCAAGAAGCAAGCACGTTGTTCAGTTGTGTGGTTGGACCAGACGAGTCCTGGCAAAGCATGCGACGTCCACGCAGCAGGAGCAGCAGCCACAGCAGCTTCAGATACAGCAGCTTGGGGCCTGGACGGCAGTTTTGAGCGGGGCCGCGAAGGAACGGCGGCTGCCAAACGCGCCGATCGTGCTGCAGTACCGGTGGACCTTCCTCTCCCTCCAGCCATCCACCTCCCGCCAGTCCTATCATCATTCCCCGCGTGAGTCTGTCTTTGTTTGTTCTGTCCCTGGGTATTTAATTAAGCTTGTATAAGGAATTTGCACTGTGTCTCTAATATCTTCTGTATATTATTTTATTATCTTTCCTTCTTCCTTGGTTATTTTGAGCATGTAAATAATAGGAATAAATTTAGTAGTATTTGCAACCTTTTCGTCTTCTTCTTCTTCTTCACATCTGTGTCGCTTTTGTCTTTTCCATATTGAATATCTGTGGCGCGATCCGGCCAACGTTCAGGAATCGGGTTAGTCGGGGTAACTGTTAGGGCCGCGGGGCCTCCGCTCGGCAAAACCAACATCTAATCCGCGGTCCGTAACAATATATATATATATATATATATATATATATATATATATATATATATATATATATATATATATATATATATATAATATACAGTGAAACCTTGACTTACGAGTTTAATTCGTTCTGTGACCGAGCTCGTAACTCAATTTGCTCGTTTCTCAAATTAAATTTCCCCATTAAAATGCATTGAAATGCTATTAATCCGTTCCAGCCCGCCAAAAACCACACCAATTTTTTTTTAAATATACAGTATATATAAAAATATCTCGCGCTTTATATTTCACCTGTATGCAGCATACAAGTTGGCAGGATGGCCTGGACTGGAGGTACGCACACTTGACTCTAAACTGTCCAGCCTGGGTTTGAATCCCGACCCAGCTATAACCTGTCATGGGTGAATCACAGGCAGGGTGATTCATCAATGTGTGTACCGCTAAACTGGGCGCCCCGTTTGCGTCCCATTAGTTGTTGGATGTTAAGGATCTCACCGTGTTTTCCACAAAGAGAAGGCGAGCTATCGCCGGCACTCTGAACAAGTTGTGGCCTGGCATGCTCTTCTCCTCTGCTGTTATATACGTCCTCCTCGGCATCTTTTTCCAGAAGAGCCCTGTCTCGTCACAGTTGAAGATTTGCTGGGGGATGTATCGTTCGGCTTCTATCAGTTCGGCAAAAGTTATAATAAAATCTTCAGCTGCCTTCACATCCGCCTCACCAAGTCGACAACACGCACACCTCGCTCATGTTTTTCGACGATTGCGTGTTTTATATCCAAGCACATCATCCTCTTCTTCTTCTCAGTACTGCCCTTGGCACTCAATTTCTTAGGACCCATGGTTAAAACTAAGAAATTTTCCAAAATAACCAAAATGCGAAAACAAAGCAGCAGCTATATACGGCAGAGATGCTTGCACGGCAAGATAACCACGTGACCGGAACCCACCTGGTGGCGGGTGGCGTAAGCTCCAAAATAACCAAAATGCGAAAACAAAGCAGCAGCTATATACGGCAGAGATGCTTGCACGGCAAGATAACCACGTGACCGGAACCCACTTGGTGGCGGGTGGCGTAAGCTCGTAACTCAGATCTCAGCTCGCATCTCAAAGCAATAAACCGCCCGAGCGACGGCTCGTATCTCGGAAAACTCATAAGTTGGTGCACTCGTAAGTCAAGGTTTCACTGTATATATATATATATATATATATATATATATATATATTGTTACGAATTTGAGAAAGTGTAAAGAATGTGAGAATTATGGTTTTGTTGTGTGTAACTGTCACCCTCGTAATGTAAAGAAAGGTCGAAGCTCGTCCTCTTAGTTAATTCCATAAACCTACACACAGGACACCATATATCCTTTTAAATAGTTAGTCCCTTATTTTATGTAGGTTAAGGATGTGTTTCCCAATAGTTTGACTCTTCATTGCACCGAATTAAATAAGAGTAGGTCCCTCCGACGCCCCATGGCAGCTTCCAAGTGCCAGGTTTGCCAGGTTTGCTGCATTTGACTCCATTACGCACGAGGTAACCACGAAGAAGAAAGGCGGGTCTCCACCTCGTCATAGAGGGGAGGAGTGAGTCGGCCCCGCTCAACCAACCCAGAACGAGGGGTTTGGCTTGAGAGGGCGGAGGGAGAACGCTTGGGGGAGGTTCGCAAAGGTTGAAGGGCGGGGCCTATATAACCGGCAGCGGGACGCTCCCCATGGCAGATGAGCTGAGAGGAGAGATGAGTTCTGAGTCCAGGAGATGCGCTGGAGATGAGCAGGTGTGACCAAGCCGCCGTGAGACGTGCCGCGCTGCAGGAAAAACGGACCGAGGCAACGCAAGGAGTGTGCGACGCAGCAGGCGGAGAAAGGAACTTCGCCCGCGCAGTTTGGGACCAACGACCGCGGCTTGACTTCTTGACGGCGGCGCCTTCTGGCTCGACCGTGCCCAGGCCCCGCTGAACCTTCCTTGCCTCTCAAAGCCATCCATCTCCAAGCCATTCATTCCTGCCTGCATTTCCCGTGTAAGTGTGAATGTTCGTCCGTCTTCCACGTTGTCCTGGGGTTTATTAATTAAGCTTGTATAGGTAAGCTAATGATTTCACTGTGTCTCCTGCTCCCTTCCATTTTCTGTATATAACCTTGACTGCTCTCTTTGCTTTGGCTTGTGTAAATAATTAATAAATCCTGTTATTCCTCCGTACTTCTTCTTCTTCTTCATTCTCGTTCGGTCGCTTTAGTGGTTTCAATATTGAGTGTATGTGGCGCGATTCGGCCAACGTTCAGAATCGGGTCTAGTCATTGTTAACGGTTCGGGCCGTGGCGCCATCCGCTCGGCAAATTAACATCTTATCCGCGGTCCGTAACAATATATATATACACATAGATTTACCTTTATGATTGGTTAGCCACAAAAAGCGTGCAAGGTTAGGCCGCTTTATAAAATCTTCCCTGAAATACCTACCCTTACATCGAGGTCATCCATCCTATTCCTCGAGTAAAATGTCCATTTCTACAGCAAAGAATCATTAAGCAGAGGAAGGTTGTTATTTGCAAGCTCAATATCCATATTTAAAAGTGTTTCCTTATTGATTTACCCTCGTCTGAGATCCTCACCTCTGGTGCCATTGATGAGGAAACGAGGCCTTTATAGGAAATTCTACTCAAACCCACGCCTCTTTAACCACAGAGAGAATGATATTTCTACAAACACAATGTGAATTGAATTCGTCGTTTCGAAAGCTATAATTAACGTGCAGTATATATGTATATATATATATATATATATATATATATATATATATATATATATATATATATATATATATATATATATATATATATATATATATATATATGTATATATATGTATGTATATATATGTATGTATATATATGTATGTATATATATGTATGTATATATATGTATGTATATATATGTATGTATATATATGTATGTATATATATGTATGTATATATATGTATGTATATATATGTATGTATATATATGTATGTATATATATGTATGTATATATATGTATGTATATATATGTATGTATATATATGTATGTATATATATGTATGTATATATATGTATGTATATATATGTATGTATATATATGTATGTATATATATGTATGTATATATATATATATATATATATATTGTTGCGGATATGAGGAATGTATTTTTTTATTGTGTGCTTTATTATTATTATTGTTTATTCTGCGCCTCCTGCCTCCAGTGTTGTGTAAAAGTAAAAAGGGCGTCCCGGTAGTTATTCCATGAAACACCACATTGCAGGACCAGATAAAACCCTTGTTCAACAGTTTATATCCTTATTATGTGTTTTAGGGTAAGGCCTTGTCGTCCATTAACATGACACTCCATTGCACCGAGTAAAAGAGATAGATTCCCTTCATTCCCATTCCCAAAAACCTCCATTTCCCCTTTCGTAATGGCCAAGCCTCAATTTGGCAATTACATCCCCTCCAAAGCCGCCATTGACCACGAGGCAGGGTTGGGGAAGAAAGGCGGGTCTCCACCTCGTCATAGAGGGGAGGAGTAAGTCGGCCCCGCTCATCCAACCCAGAACGAGGGGTTTGGCTTGAGAGGGCGGAGAGAGAATGCTTGGGGGAGGTTCGCAAAGGGTGAAGGGCGGGGCCTATATAACCCGCCGCGGGACGCTCCCCAAGCAGATGAGTCCAAGAGATGAGCTGAAAGGCTGAGCTGAGCTGCGTGGTGAGGTGGACAGGAAAGAGCTGGGTCGTCAGAGCAGGGCTGAGTCGTGAGGTCCAAAAGCAGAAGATCATCCAGGGAATCACAAAGCCTGCTATTCGTCACCTTGCTCGCCAGCAGCAGCGTCTACAGCAGCAACAAGACTCGACAGCCGTTTGGGGCCTGGACGGCAGTTTGGAGCAGGGCCGCGAAGGGACGGCGGTTGCCGAACGCGCCGATTCGTGCCGCCGAACAAATTGGACTTTCCTCTCCTTCCAGCCAATTCCTATCATCATTCCCCGTGTGAGTCGTCTTTGTTTGTTCTGTCCTGGGTAGGTAATTAAGTCTGTATAAGCTAGTATTTTCCCTGTGTCTCTAAAAGCTTCTGTATATTATTTTCTTATCTTTCCTTCTCCTTGGTTATTTTGAGCCTGTAAATAGTAAATAAATTTAGTAGTATTTTCAACCCTTTTCTCGTCTTCTTATTCCTTTTCTTCACATCCGTCATCTTTGTCTTTTCCCTGATTGAATAGCTGTGGCGCGATACGGCCAACGTCTGGGTGAATCGGGTGAGTCGGGGAACAACTGTTCGGTCGCGGAGCCTTCGCTCGGCAAACAACATCCTTGACCGCGTACCGTAACAAATATATATATATATATATATATATATTTATATATTGTTGCGGTTTTGTGAATAAAGGATGACCCCCCCTCATAGGTAGTCACACCACAACATGTAGCCTCGCTTTAGTTCAGTTATTTCTTAATAAATGTAAGCGTAGTCTCCTTTCCCATGTTAGTTTGCGTTGAGCAGGCCAGTGAGTTAGGTGTTCTTTTGGGCTGGAATGCCACGTGCTAGGCCTGGAACAAGTCTGGCAAGGCTGAAGGGAGGAGCTGCAGGGAGTGGCCGGTAAGCAGCGAGCCGCCAATCGGAGCTCAAGGGGAGTGGCTCACAACGGCAGAGAGAGGAGGGGCTTGGAACATTCGGGTAGGACCGGTGGAGGGGCTATATAAAACATTGCCCTGAGCCCACCGAGTCAGTCGCCCCGGGAGAGAGTTGGTTCGTGGTTGGTTCATGGTGATTGAGCAAGTGAGAAAGAGACATTGTCGCAGCACGAGTGAAGTCCCTTGCTTGTTATAGCCTCGCTGTACACGAACTCTCCCCGTGCCCTGCGCTTTGCGGCTGTGTTAATCGCGTTTGTGGAGACTATCCATTCCGGGCCACAGATGCGCGATCTCCTTGCCTGCGCTCCCAGCATACGTGCCGTGAACCTCGGAGGGCCACGCCCGGCGAGCTGTCCGGGAGCGACCGGCGCCCAGGCGCGTTTGGAGCGCGAACTGTCCTTCCTCCTTTTTCCTGGGTGAGTGAGTGGGCCCATGTCTGGGAGATAAGTTAAGACTGATTAAGCCTGCTCTGTGTCTCTTCGCTCTGTATAGTGTAAATAAACCTGTTCTTTCTTCCATTTGATCGTGCCCGTCATTTCCATCTTTTGGCCGAGCATCGCACAAATAAAACCGCTCCAATCGGGCTCAATAAAAGTAACGGCACGAGTCACATGATTCGCAAACCGCTCGAGCGTATTCGATTAGCGTGGCTGGTGCGAGGTCCAGTCCCCGGTTTCGTGGCAGCGTGGGTACCAAAGGTACATGTGGAATCGACCCGATACCCTTTCCCACGCTCGCTATGGGAGTGGCGACTCGGCCTCATGGATTCCAAGACCCGAGGGGTAAAAGTGGTTTAACCCCCCTCTGTACGTCGATGGGCTTCGAGAGATCCGCAACAATATATATATATATATATATATATATATATATTTATATATATATATATTTATATATATATATATATATTTATATATATATATATATATTTATATATATATATATATATTTATATATATATATATATATTTATATATATATATATATATTTATATATATATATATATATTTTTATATATATATATATATATATATATATATATATATATATATATATATATATATATATATATATATATATATATATATATTGTTACAGACGCGGTTTAGATGTTATGATGGGCCGAGTGGATGGTCCAACCGCGACCGAACAGTTACTCCCCGATTAGAACCCGACGTTGACCAGATCGCACCACAGATATTCAATCGGGAAACCTCTAAAGCGACCGAAAGAGAAGGAAAAAGAGAAGAAGACAGAGTACGGAGGAAGAACAGATTTATTATACACACACAAGCAATGGATGGAAGAAGCAGTCACACAGCGAATCGTTAACTTACACTATTAAATTTACTTAACCCCAGGACAACGATTAGGACAGACGACGTTCACACTTACACGGGGGAAATTGCAGGCAGGGATGGCGGAGGTGGGTTGCTGGAGAGGGAGGCAGGGTCGGAGGTAGCAGCTCTCAATTCTTCGTATTTTTGGCGGGAAAACCCTCGGTCGCGTATCCGCTGCCGATGCTGTAGACGTCACGCGCTGGCTCGGTCACACCTGCTCCTCTCCTTCTGGTGGAGCCGTCTCCCTCCTCTCAGCGCGTCTCTCCAAAGCTGGTTCCTCTCCGAGTACCTCTCCTCTTTGGCTTGGAGCGTCTCGCATCTCACCGCTCACAGCTCAGCTCACAGCTCCTCTCGTATGTCACCTCTTCGCTCATCTCCCATCTGGTGAAGCAGTCCCTTCCAGTCGCTTTTATCACTCGGGGCGGAATCAAGCCGCCGGCTGCGAGGGCACGCCTACCGGTCGCTAACCGCGGTGCTGGTTGGCTGTTAGGGCTGTCCGATTCCTCCTTTGCTCATGACGACGTGCCACGCCTGTGAGTTGGCGGCTCCTACCCCCCCCCCCCCCTTCTCCGAGATGAGCACATGGGCAATGGCGGCTTGCGGGATTGAACACCACTCGCACCCCTTTTGAAAGGAACTTTGGAGAGCGGAGATGTTTGGGGAAATTGAAAGGGCCTACGCTTATTTTGCTTGATACAATGCAAAGTCAATCTAGTGGGAAACACATATTTAGCCTACATAGAATAAGGAAATACACTATTTAAAAAGATATATCGTGGCCTGTGTGTAAGTTTCATGGAATTAACTAGGAGGACGGCTGCGACCATTATTTACATTACGAGGGTGTTACACACAACAAAACCATACTTTTCACATTCGTTACACTTCCTCCAAAATTGTTACACTTCTCAAAAACCGTTACACTTCTCAAATTCGTTACACTTCTCAAAACCGTTACACTGCACCCTCCTTTCTTCAGCCCGGGCTCGGGCCTACAAAACTTTAACTTAGTGTGACACGTAGGTGTAATTCCCTCTACTTTTAACCTGACCCTGAGTGTGACAATCTTAAAACACAAATAAGTATGTCCCCCTATTGCATTGCACCCTGTCTAACAGACTCAAGCCCACAGCTAACCGAATTATGGAATTATTCTCAAACTATACATTTACGGTGGGGAGCATTATTTACAATGACGTTATTTCTTATTTACAACGCAACCCAGGACCTGTGTTTTTTTTTGTTTTTTTTAGGGAACAAGAAAAAGAAATTCCTGTTGGGAGGGAGGAGACAGCACGCATTGCATCGATGCACCAGTACCAATACCACCAAAGCACCCAAAAGCACCAAAAGCACCACAAGCACCACAAAGCACCACTCGGTGCACATTCACCATGGTTCATAATAAACACAACAAAACAACTGGTGGTGGTCTTCTCTTTCTCTGCTGGGCCGATGTTCTTCCCGACGTCTTCTGGCTTCATGCGGCCTAGTTGGAAATAATAAAAAGCACAACTTGTGTTCGTTTTTATTTCGGGCCTCAGGGGCCAACTAAGGGTGGTCCACCTGTTTGGCATAGGTGCCACCTTACCGAGGTCCGCAAGCAAGATTCCCTGGCCACTATGGCCGGTCTCCAACAGAGGTGCCCTGCCCCAGAACCTGGGGTCCATCAAGTGGTACTTGGCCGCAGAACAGCGGTCCATAAAGTGGTACATCAACGCAATGCATGCTGGTTCTGGGAATCTCGTGCGCACAATGGCCACCTCACGCACGCTCCCCTCGGCCCCCAATGGCGCACAGGTCATGTGGGAGACAAAAGAGACAATTGAGCGAGGGGTAAGGTCACAAGGGTACACATCAATAAGGCAATGCAAGGCGAAATGCGTACGGAGGGCGAAGTGAGAAAGCTCGTCCCTACCGTACGTCACCCCCCTGTCACCTACACTACCCTTGCCCTTACCCCATATGTACAAAAATCTACCCATTTACAAATTCGTCACTACTGTCACGTCTTCCCCATATTTCTCCTATACCAAATTCGTCTCCACAATCCCTCTAACCAAAATTTGCCATCACCCAATTCATCATCAATCCTCATAAGGAGGAAGAGATGGAACAACAAAGCACAATGTCACACCCACGTCATGATGCGTCTCACAATCCAAACATTTGCATCATAAAAAATAATCAAACCATGGCATGGTGTGGAGTACCTGTCACCTCAGGTGAGTGGATGCAGATGGTGCGAGGAGATCCTTCATCCTAACTATCCTCTAAATGATCTTAACACACTTTACACTACCCGGGGTCTTTCCCTGCCAATCCATTGGCCAACTTACACTATGGGTTCTAAAAACCAATTCCCATTGACCAAACTGTGGTGCTTCTCAATTTGGGGTCTCACTCCCCCGATTCATCTCCCGGTGCCCTTGCACAATTTCTGGGCTGTGACGTGTAGCTCTCCCAGCAGGTCTACCCACCTGCACACCTCCACCACTGCAGTTGCCACCCGAGCTTACCTAGCTCCTCACCCTAACCTAACTAACTGGGGAAGGCCCTCTCGCACTCTCACCCCCTGGTGCCCTCTGGCACTGGGCTACCCGGGTCCGTCCTCCGGATCCTCGGGCCCCATCCACAACTACCGGCTCCCAGAGCCCACCTGCGGCCTCACCTGGCCGACATCCTCACAGTGGTGGAGCGCCCAACCAACTACACACACTAACAGGCTACACGCCCAGCCATTTCCACAACACTAATGCACCCATCCAAAGACCATTCTTTCACCCGCACCACAGATGCCAATATCCAACCACAATTTACCTATACCCTCTACCTAACACTTACACTACCCGCCCCGGGTATCCGTGATGGGGGTCCACTCTTCCCCCATTCACACCTTCGCACCATCCACTCCACTCCACAATTTCCACCATACTCACTCCACGACCATCCATTCCAATACTCCAGATATTCCACACTACCATTTATTCCACATAGCCACATACACCTGTTGTTGCACACCTGTGCCCTCACACCTGGTGCCACCTGCACCCTCCTTTCTTCCTGGACCATTTGGTCATCACAATACACAATCACCACTACTCCCTCATACACTGCTCCACACACCTGTTCAGTTGCACACCTGTGCAATCACACCTGTTCACTCCTCAAACACACGGCATCATCTCAGCTAACTACTCCCCTCTGAAACTTGCGCTTCCCAGTCGTCCCTTTAAACTATTGCGCTCCCACGTCATTATCATCCACACTAATCTACCTGCGTCCCCACTACAGGTATCAGTCACTAACTAACCTTAACGTTACCTAATGTCAATCTCTTCTAGATCCCTACACACGATATATCCTAACCCACCCGGGCTAGTTTTCACTGCCATACACCCCATAAACCTAGTGCTCCTTTGCCCCCCTTCGTTGTGAGGGATGGTGGATTTGCCATCCCACCACATCGGGGAGGTCCCACTATCAATTTTGCTCGTCCAAATTCCAACTAATTCAAAAATTTTCCATTTACTGCCAATTCTACCCACTATTATAAATTTCGTATCAAATCACGATCACTATCACTATCACCATCATCACAGTCCACTATATCCTAGCCTCGGTGCGTCATGACATCATTAAACTCGGCTTCGTAAAGCCGAGCAATGAATTCGGGTGGTTTGGTCGCCTGCAGGTTGAATCCGTCCGGCTTTCAGTTCAAGGGAGGTGGTTTGGTTGGACCGAGGTTCCACGCACCATCTCGGCGCGGCACCTTGCGGTCCCGGGCCCGATGGCTCAATCTCCCCCGGTCGGAACCCCGTCCCCACGAGGGGGCACCGTACCGCTTCCTCCCACTCGCCCTTGAACCGGACCAGTCACCTCGCCCGCCAAGGCCCGGACTCGACCGTGCGGGGCGGGGCCAAGCCCGAATCGGCAACGACGCTTCGAAGAGAAGCGACGCAGCATCGATCCGCGCCGGGCCTCGCACCCAACAAAGCACACCGCGCCCCGAGTGCTCGCATCGGCTATCCGTCGCCCTAACCACTAACCCGGTTACCGTCGATGCTTCACTTGCATGCTCACACGCATACGCTACCCCTTCCACCCTCACAAAACCCGGCGTTCCAACGCCGTCCGTACATTCCACCAACGCTCTCTCTGTTACACACCACACCTCTCGCGCACACTCTTGCGCACACTTCGGTGCACACCTCTCCTCCGTTACGTCCTCCGTAACACTCACCATGGGCGTGCACTCTGGCATCCACCCACTAACGCGCTCACACGGGCTCTCCCACACTCGCGCTACCACCAACTCAGGTGTGCTTCCTCGCACACGTTCCACCACCACCTTACTCTCCGTGTCACACTTCGTACACCCCGACGTGCATTCTCGCTCGCACTCGGTTTCACACTCGCGCTCCGATGTGCCCTCTCGCACCTGCGCCATCACCAACTCACTCTCCGTGTCACACTCCGTACACCCCGACGTGCATTCTCGCTCGCACTCGGTTTCACACTCGCGCTCCGATGTGCCCTCTCGCACCTGCGCCATCACCAACTCACTATTCGTGTCACACTCCGTACACCCCGACGTGCATTCTCGCTCGCACTCGGTATCACACTCGCGCTTCGTAACACGCTCACCCCTTGACGCACACTTTTTTTCCACACGCGTGCCATTTCCACTCAAACGGGACCCTTCACCAACGCCCGGATGCTTCCTCGATCCCAAGCGAGCGAACAATTCTTTTGTCGCTAAACATCCTCTTACAAAATCTCCCAGCACAATACACAACAGCACGTCTCACCTTCGGGGTTCTTCTTCCTCCCTGCACCAAAACCTGCAAACTTCCATTTGGATTAGCGAGTACAGCATCAGGATGTGCATTTAGACTTTGAGCAATTTCCATTCCTTCCTCCGATTGTTGCTCTTTTAACTTTAAGTCCCCGGTCTCTCCAATTTCAACTATACCCATAATTTCTTTGTTCACCTCGACGACCGTTGGCTTTAATAAAATTCCCTCTACCTCATCGGTCGCCGGCTTTTCCAAACCCCGGGTCGCGATTTCTACCCCGGTCATTGTACCCGTGCTTTTCTCCGCTTCGTTCAACCAGTGCTTCTCGACCCGCGTTACCTCGTCGTGCACCCCTGGGACCCTTTCACCCAACTTGCGGTCTCTGTCCCTCTGCTCCCTTTCCTCCCTATCGGCCCTCATTCCGTTTATTCTGTTTTCCATTTCTAGCATGAGGGCCTCCATTTGTAGCAAAAGGTTCGAATCCAACAATACTACGGTCACGGGCGCCGTCGCCGTAGCCATGTGCGAGGCGCCATTTTGCGCGCCTCCAACCTCGTGCGCGAGAGCGCCATTTTGTGCGTCTGATACTCCCTCAACCGCCTCCTCATTGCTCCCCTCCATTTGATCCTGGGTTACTCCTAACCCGTCTATCTCCCCCACCGACATCCGATCGCCTTGATTGTCCATGGCGCGATCTCAAAATTCGGGTTTTATAAAACAAAATAAATTTCGGCAGCTTGTAATTTTGAGCGCGTTAAGCGCGCTTCGGGTCCGATCTCACTCCTCGACACCAATTGTTACAGTCAATAGTTCAATTGGTGTGCAAAATTTGGGCTAAATAAATTTAGTCCCAGGTTCGAATCCCAACTCCTGACTACCAATTGTTACCGACGCGGTTTAGATGTTATGATGGGCCGAGCGGATGGTCCAACCGCGACCGAACAGTTACTCCCCGAATAGAACCCGATCCCACCCGACGTTGACCAGATCGCACCACAGATATTCAATCGGGAAACCTCTAAAGCGACCGAAAGAGAAGGAAAAAGAGAAGAAGACAGAGTACGGAGGAAGAACAGATTTATTATACACACACAAGCAATGGATGGAAGAAGCAGTCACACAGGGAATCGTTAACTTATTCTATTCAATTTACTTAACCCCAGGACAACGATTAGGACAGACGACGTTCACACTTACACGGGGGAAATTGCAGACAGGGATGGCGGAGGTGGGTTGCTGGAGAGGGAGGCAGGGTCGGAGGTAGCAGCTCTCAATTCCTCGCGTTTTTGGCGGGAAAACCCTCGGTCGCGTATCCGCTGCCGATGCTGTAGACATCACGCGCTGGCTCGGTCACACCTGTTCCTCTCCTTCTGGTGGAGCCGTCTCCCTCCTCTCAGCGCGCACAGCTCCAAAGCTGGTTTCCTCTCCGAGTACCTCTCCTCTTTGGCTTGGAGCGTCTCGCATCTCACCGCTCACAGCTCAGCTCACAGCTCCTCTCGTATGTCACCTCTTCGCTCATCTCCCATCTGGTGAAGCAGTCCCTTCCAGTCGCTTTTATCACTCGGGGCGGAATCAAGCCGCCGGCTGCGAGGGCACGCCTACCGGTCGCTAACAGCGGTGCTGGTTGGCTGTTAGGGCTGTCCGATTCCTTCTTTGCTCATGACGACGTGCCACGCCTGTGAGTTGGCGGCTCCTACCCCCCCCTTCTCCGAGATGAGCACATGGGCAATGGCGGCTTGCGGGATTGAACACCACTCGCACCCCTTTTGAAAGGAACTTTGGAGAGCGGAGATGTTTGGGGAAATTGAAAGGGCCTACGCTTATTTTGTTTGATACAATGCAAAGTCAATCTAGTGGGAAACACATATTTAGCCTACATAGAATAAGGAAATACACTATTTAAAAAGATATATCGTGGCCTGTGTGTAAGTTTCATGGAATTAACTAGGAGGACGGCTGCGACCATTATTTACATTACGAGGGTGTTACACACAACAAAACCATACTTTTCACATTCGTTACACTTCCTCCAAAATTGTTACACTTCTCAAAAACCGTTACACTTCTCAAATTCGTTACACTTCTCAAAACCGTTACAATATATATATATATATATATATATATATATATATATATATATATATATATATATATATATATATATATACACAGTCATGTGAAAAAGTAAGTACACCCCATGTAAAGTTTTGACTTTTTCAACATATTTCAACATACAGCTATTTGATCTTCATTTCAACAATATTGATAGATAAAGGTGATATAATATAACAACTATCATGAAACATTTACATTTTGTCGTCCATTGTATAATTTAAATAAACATAAATGCAAATTTCGCATGTGGAAAAAGTAAGTACACCCTTGGCTCTAATAGGTGGTATTGCCACCTTTGGCAGAAACAACCTCAAGTAGGCGTTTCTTATAAATTTTTGAACTAGAAATTTTTGCCCACTCCTCCATGCAGAATTCTTTCAGCTGTGCGATGTTTGAGGGGTTTCTTGCATGCACAGCTCGTTTCAAATCCCCCCACAACATCTCGATGGGATTTAGATCCAGGCTTTAACCTGGCCATACACCGGAAGGTAGAGGTGGTAGTAGCGTGAGGGGGCGGAGCGAAGGGAAGGCGTGGCCTGGGACGCCACGGGTAAGCTTCCGGTCGGCCCGGATGTGGGGGTGCGGGGCCTGTCACGGAACGTCAAAACAAACGGCCTGCCGGGGCTGCCCAAAAGTCGGGCGTGAGGGGCGCGTCCACTAATGGAACGCCTCTCGCTTCCCAGATCGAGGGCCACGTGGTCAGGAGAACCTCGTCCCTTCCGGTCACACTTTGCCTATCGGCCGGCCTCGAAGACCGAAATTGTGACGGTGTCACCCGAAAAATTTGAAATTACGAAATTTGAAAAAATTTGAAAAAAAAAATTACGGAATTTCAAGTGGCCCAATATCTGAAAATGTTCGCAACATATTAATGTACATTTGTGCCAAATTTGGTGCTTGTTTCACAAAATGCACAATTCTTTTGAATATTTGGGCTAAGCCGCCCCACTACTATCAATGTTGTTGAAATGAAGATCAAATAGCTGTATGTTGAAATATGTTGAAAAAGTCAAAACTTTACATGGGGTGTACTTACTTTTTCACATGACTGTCCATATATATATATATATATATAGGATTATGGACTATAATTTATGGTATATAGTGTGCGATAGACATATAGACATATACAACAGATCAAGCGAAGCCACAACATCGAACTAATATATAAAGTGTATCAACACCAATCTGCGATTCGATACATTGACATGTTCAGTAAACGTGTGTATGACGTACATAGTACTCGTACATGCATTGTTGCCAACTACTACTAGTACTACTACTATGCCGACTACAACTACTACTACCTACAACTACCACTACAACTACTACTACCTACTACTATTACTACCACTACCTACTGCTATTACTACCACCACTACCTACTATTATTACTACCACTACTACCTACTACTATTACTACCACTACTACCTACTACTATTACTACCACTAATACTACCTACTACTATTACTACTACCTACTACTATTACTACCACTACTACTATCACTCTTACTACTACTACCTACTACTATTACTACCACTGCTAATACTACTACTACCTACTACTATTACTACCACTACTACCTACTACTATTACTACCACTACTACCTACTACTATTACTACCACTACTACCTACTACAATTACTACCACTACTACCTACTACAATTACTACCACTACTACTACCTACAACTATTACTACTACTACTACCTACAACTATTACTACTACTACTACCTACTACTATTACTACTACCTACTACTATTACTACCACTACTACTACTACTACCTTCAACTACTACGTACAACTACAACCACTACAACTACTACTACTGCCTACTATTACTACCACTACTACTACCTAATACTATTACTACTACTACTACTACCTAATACTATTACTACTACTACCTACTACTATTACTACCACTACTACCTACTACTATTACTACCACTACTAAAAGTACTACCTACTACTATTACTCCTACTACTACTACCTACTACTATTACTACCACTACCACTGCTAATACTACTACTACCTACTACTATTACTACCACCTCTACCTACTACTATTACTACCACTACTACCTACTACTATTACTACCACTACTACCTACTACAATTACTACCACTACTACCTACTACAATTACTACCACTACTACTACCTACAACTATTACTACTACTACTACCTACTACTATTACTACTACTACTACCTACTACTATTACTACTACCTACTACTATTACTACCACTACTACTACTACTACCTTCAACTACTACGTACAACTACTACTACCTACTACAACCACTACAACTACTACTACTGCCTACTATTACTACCACTACTACTACCTAATACTATTACTACTACCTAATACTATTACTACTACTACCTACTACTATTACTACCACTACTACCTACTACTATTACTACCACTACTAAAAGTACTACCTACTACTATTACTCCTACTACTACTACCTACTACTATTACTACCACTAGCACTCCTACTACTACTACTACCTCAACTACTATGTACAACTACTACTACCACTACAACCACTACTACCCACTACTATGACTACCACTACCACTACTACTACCTACTACTATTACTACCACTACTACTTCCTACTACTATTACCTATTACTACAACTACTACTATTACCATCACTTCATTTCAAGGCCCTAATTAATTATTAGTCCCCTACTATATGTTTGCTCTTCACCTGTCCATCCGTCCGTCTGTCCGTCTGTCTGTCCATACGTCCATCCATCCCACCTGTGGTTTTCTGCACCTTTTTCCACCTTACTCTTTAACATATTCAACTGAAACTTGGTACATGGCTTCATGATGATAAGTCACAGAACAAGTTTCGTCCAAATCCGTTCCACAACTTTTTGAGATATGCTGCCATGTATCGTTTTTGGCCCTATCTCCGAATTGTGAAGAATCACTTAAAAGATTATACTAGCCGGATCCGAATCCAGATCTTCCCCAAAATCGAATCATTTCGTCCTTGTCACATACGCTACATTTCTGCCAAATTTCGTCCGAATCCGTCCACAACTTTGAGATTGTTGTAGAAGTTTGTTCACAAAATGTTTGTTCACAAACAAACAAACAAACAGGGGTGAAAACAAAACCTCCATCTACCTTTGGTGGCGGAGGTAAAAAAAACAATCACCATGGTGCAACTACAAGGTAAAGGTTCATTAAGTCCGTGTTCTCCATCTTCCACAGCTCATCCAATCGATGGTTTAAAATCGACTGTCTGCATCGTATCAAATTGGATGTATTAATGGCCACATGCGTTTGATCTCCGGTTCTGAGCGACCGCTCTGATTATTGTGCGAGCTTCCCAAGGTTTGTGTAAAGATCAGGTCAGCCTTTACAAGCTGCTCACGAGTAAACGACGTTTTAAAGCAGCCGAGCAATGAAACCGATTTCATTTTCATTTGACCTGCCATCCGGCCCATGACCAGTTGGCGTTTAATACATTCGCATCAGCGACGCTCTGTTGGGAGCGTGGAACGAACGCTTGGATTCCGTCCCAAACAGTCGCGCGTGACAGACATTGTAACACGTGATGTTTGCACGTGGGGTCTTCGGCGAGGGCGATTTGTTGCAATTTACGAGGGCAGAGAGCGCAGCCGACAGGTGTTCGGACAAAAGCGCGTCCGTGGATCCCCCTTGCAGAAAGACGCAAAATCGTGGTCTGCAAAGAGGGCGTGGCACCGGAGGGCGGGGCGTGAGGGGGCGGAGCGAAGGGAAGGCGTGGCCTGGGACGCCACGGGTAATGGCAGGGCACGCGCTTAAAGATAGACCGTGGAAGGTGTGTGACTGTGTGCACAGGAGGGTAAGAGTGATAATGAAGAAACGTAGTGTAATATAAATGAACGTGGGGTATATAAAGAGGAAAAGTGGAAAAAAAAAGTGTGGAGGGGAAAAGGGACAAGGAATTCTATTGGCATCCGTAATAGACCGAGAACACGTCCGTGGGAGACCAAGGGGCCTCGTCCTGGGTCTAAAGTATCCTAGCAACGCAGCGAAACCGGAACCTTGTATAGGCCTTCAGCGACCGGATCAGAGACCGGGAGATTATAGGCCTATGGAGTCGTAGACCTCGTTGGAAGATCCCTGAGAGATAGCAGACTCCAGCGTGAGACCGCGGGATCGTTCCCATCGGAGTTGCTCCGATGGGCCGCGATGGGATCGGCTTGGCGGGAACGCTTCCCTCCCGCTGTCTCTCCTTCGTGCTTCTGCTGCCCGAGGCGCTCAAACGTGCGCGTCTCCGGAGGGCGGGGAACGGACTTCGCGGCCCGAGACCGGGTGGTCGAGGCGGAGCGGTGTCGGGAGGACGACCCGAGCTGGAGACGCGAGAGCGGAGTCTCACGGGGAGCGCTGGGAAGAAGCCGAGGCAGCAGCAGCAGCAACAGCACGCCATGGGGCCGCACGAGCACTGGCAGGAAGCATTCCCCACCGTGCGTGAGAGGTGGGCATCACGTACGGCACGAGCAGCCACGGTTCGTACTCGCGGTCGATGACGCGTACCTGGCGACGCCTTAACACTAACCACGTACTATTCAGCACTATACTATATATATATATATATATATTATATATGTATGTAGTTGTAGTACTGGATAGTACTTTAGCAAACCTATCCGCACTCTCTGTTATGCACAATGCATAGAATACACCAGCTGGTTTGCCGTTGCTCATCCCAGCGGTCAAATCGGGGCACGAATTAGGAATTTAGCCGATTTTTAGCCACCGGCGCGCAATGGCATGCTCTTTTCGAAAGATGCGGTGGGATCATCCACCGACGAATGCGAGCAGACGGAACAGTCGGCATAACCGCCTCCAAAGGATGGTGTACTCGATGCCTGCGAAATACCAGGGTAACCGTTTAGCTCGTGAGGTCGGCAATGGAACCCACACTCGGCAGCTCAAAGGCGATTATCCGAGAAGAAGAAGATTATGAAGAAGAAGAAGCACTCTTTTACAAGGGGGCACAAACCTGGAGGGGTCGCCACTCCGACACAGGGGTACGTAGAGTTTTGAGTGCCCTACCTTTGAGTTTGAGCGAATAAGTACTTGAGAAGTACCTGCTTATGAATAATACATACTGTAAGTCCTACTAGACAATGTAATTTGAGTGCCTATAAAAATACTATAAATATGCATTTTACACTTACAAAGTACTTTCGTTTCGCCCCTACCACTGCAGCAGGCTTTATAACAGCGTGTAGTAACAAGCCAAAGGCGGTGTGAACCTGAAATATTTCCGTCACTCGGTTCGAATACTTTCCCACGATGCTCACATGACCCAACAAGTGCGTCACTGCACCGAACTATATATATATATAGTTGGTTAGATTTTTTGCAGTATGCCGTCCTGATGAGGGTAAATAAGCCCGAAATCTGGATTGGCGGCTCTGCTTGATGTTTAGCCAATGGGGACCAAAGAATAAATCTCTGTCTGTTGACAGAGTGGCCGGGCTGAGGCCTCCGGGACGGAGGTGACGCTTTGGTCTTGGACTTCGGTCCACAGGAGATCGGGACAGCGCTCGTCACGCTGTTATGTCGTTGATTATATATACATACATACATACATACATACATATAACATATATACATATAACATATTCATACATACATATAACATATTCATACACACATATAACATATATACATGTAACATATTCATACATACATATAACATATATACATATAACATATTCATACATACATATAACATATATACATGTAACATTCATACATACATTTAACATATATACATACAACATATTCATACATACATATAACATATATACATATAACATATTCATACATACATATAACATATATACATGTAACATATTCATACATACATATAACATATATACATATAACATATTCATACATACATACATATAACATATACATATAACATATTCATACATACATACATATAACATATACATATAACATATTCATACATACATATAACATATATACATATAACATATTCATACATACATATAACATATATACATATAACATATTCATACCTACATATAACATATATGCTTATAACATATTCATACATACATATAACATATATACATATAACATATTCATACATACATACATATAACATATATACATATAACATATTCATACATACATATAACATATATACATATAACATATTCATACATACATATAACATATATACATATAACATATTCATACCTACATATAACATATATGCTTATAACATATTCATACATACATATAACATATATACATATATACATATAACATATTCATACATACATACATATAACATATATACATATAACATATTCATACATACATATAACATATAACACATACATACCATATACATACATTTTATATATATATATATATGTTGTCACTCAACAAGCTGAGTTGTCTTTCGTGTCTTCGACTTATCCCCTCAACCCCCCTGCCCTCTCCCCAGGAACGCTCTTATGTACAATAACGACCTAATGGCCGACGTGCATTTTCTCGTTGGCCCTCCGGAGGAGTGTGTGCGCATTCCTGCACATAAGGTATCCTTGTCGTCGGGTTAGCCTATTTATCAAACCACGTGATTGGCGCAGAAATAACGTCACGTGACACTTCATTGTCGTTTTCCTAATGCTATGAAACTGGGCTGTGGCTTTAACAAGTTCCATTGTTGTGATACTGATGCAGACGCACCCATTGCCATCGTCAAACGAAGCCATTCGCTGTTTATAAAATAAACGTGTCTTTCAATCCGAAAATCTGTTCCAATTTACTCGAGGCTAAAATACCCAGAATCCCTCAGTTATGAGTAATTTATTAAAATATTGTAACAGAGACGTAGCTATCTATCATAGCGTTGCTCCCTCCCGGTCTCTTCCCCCTGCAGTACGTGCTCGCTGTTGGCAGCTCTGTGTTCCAGTCCATGCTGTTCGGTAACCCGTGCAAGAACACGGAAGAAATCGCCCTTCCCGACATGCAGCCAGATGCCTTCCTGGTTCTCATGAAGTGAGTTTCACTCTGAGTTTTACTGATGCAATCGGTCGATACGTATGGAAGATAATTCGTGTAGTTATTAGCTTTGTCTTGTGAACAATAAGGAAGCGATAGAAATAACACATTTGGTGTCTCGATGTTAAACATGTATTACAAAGCACTCCTTGGTCCTGACTCTGGGAGATGAACCGCTCTGTTCGGTGATCTGCGTATTTTCACTTTACAAAGGATCCACCCGTCCTGCTGCTCCCAAGGCGATCTTCACGTGGACTCTTGCCTTCATGTATTGAAGAGACTGCTTTGAAAAGTATGCAGGTGTCAACCCTCTGCTTATGAGCTGGTAGGATAGCTGAGAGCTGAGCTGTCTAGCCTGGGCTGGAATATTGGCACAGATATAAACTGCCATCCTGGTATTTCCCAGGCAGGTGATTCGTCATTGCGTGCACCGTCCCTCGGATGGACGTTAAACTAGGTGTCCCGTCCGTCAGCATTAATCGCTGAACGGTAAAGGTCTCAAAGTGTCCTTGGTGAAGAAGCATGTGAATTACCGTCGGCACTGTGGTTAAATCGGACACAGTAGCCTACTACACTAGGCCTCAGAATACGCGATACGAAAGAACCGACGATTCTGTACACAGGTATGAAAACCAACACCGAGAATCCTATTAAAGACACCCCAATAGGTAAGAATCCCTGGTGTTGGGCTAGCGGCTAGGGTGCCGGCTTAGGATACCAAGGATCCTGGGTTTGAATCCCGGTCGATCGCTGAATTAACGCCAGGGGGGTTGACTCAGCCTGTCATCCTTCCGAGGTCGGCCAATTGAGTACCAGTTCACTGGTATTTCCCTGTTTGTCGTAAAAAGGCGACAAACAGGGTTGGCGGCAGGAAGGGCATCCGGCCGTAAAACATTGCTTCAAAAAGGGGACCAAAAAAACAACAACAACCACGGTCCCCGAAAAGGCCAACCCCCGCTTTGCGGGGAAAAATGGCCTCTAAAGGTGGTTTTTACTGTGGTTAAATCACGAATTCCTGGCACCTTCAGTCGACCGTCAGGCCTGGCCAGTTGGTTACACACAAGGATACACACGAGGAGCTTCGGCGCAGGAGGAGACGCCATTCAGTCCATCATACCTGCGCTGTAGCAACGGCGGTATCACCCATCCACACCCAAGCTGATATCCCCATACCCTCGATGTCCAATGCCTCCAGCTGCCAATCTAATTACCATTTAAACGTATCCATCCCTCCACTGCCACTACATTTCCAGGGAGACCATTCCATGCATTAACCACTCTCTGACTGAAACACTCCATGTTCAACATCAACTGTCCTAACTCTCATCTTTTTTCCCCCCTCAAGTGATTGGCCCTGCTCCTAACACTGTCCATTCTGCCGAAAAACTCCACTGCGCCGATCCTGTCCACACCCTTCATTTTCTGAAACATCTCAAAAAGATTTCGACCTACAACGTTCCCCAGTTGACTCCACCAGAAGGTGAACAATTGAGGTAGTTGTAATAGTAGTAGTAGTACTAAAGGCCGACGTGAGGCCTTGAATAAAAAAAAACAAAAGAAAAACATTTTCTTCTGGACCAGCAAACATTGTCAAATTTACAGTTTCAAGATATCTTGTGTGGTTGACGATTATACAAGAAGGTCAATGAAAAGGATGACGCAGATAAAAGTGGAATCTCATCGGAGCACAGGAAAGGAAGGCAAGTGCACCAGCTGTATATGCAAATGAATCGTTTACTAGAAAGGCCGTCGAGAGGCATGACGTACATGGTATAAGGTCGTTAATCGTGGCCTTTGTTATTTTTTGTTTGAATTCTCTTTACAAGCAGGCATATCTTGCACTGAGAACAGTGCAATGCCGGGAAGCTTAGTTACCATGACCTTTGCAGGAAGAGTTTTGTATTGTTTGAGTTTTGAGTATACGGTTCAAATATAGAAGTGCAGTGTTGGAATACTGTACCCTGGGATAGACTCATGTGTGGTCGTTTACAATTTGAGTTTTGGTTGTCATCCAACCAATCAGGTGGTTCCACACTGCAAGCTTATTCAAGTACAGTCAGTCATATTATGTCCAGTTTTTGTTGTGGGAATCCAGGATTGACTACAGATCAAAAGTTTGCCTGGTTGAAACATCTAAGACTTTGAACATGGTACATACAACAGACACTTCATAATGGAAGTGGTTGAGCGAGAAAGAGGAAACTCTCCAAAAGCAATGTTAAGTATTTCAGTGTCTTCTTCGCATAATGAACAAGAAAGGGTAATCAGATTCCAGACCCTCGCCAGGATGTGTTGTCGTGGGTTTAAGGCTTTTGTGTTAAAACAAATATGGCGGCCGAACCACTTGACCGATGACAGCGTCATTATTGTTTTTTTCTCCACCAATTTATCCATAGATGACGCTCAATAAATTTCATCTTGATCGGATGAAGTTTTGTACTTCAGCGCAGGTACAAATTATGACGTCATAATGGAGGAACCTATGACATCATCATTAACATATTTTATTCCCCATGGAGAGTTCTTTACAATGAGCCATGTCTCAATTTTTTCTACACAGCGCTTTCAGAGATATAGAGCTGCAAAGGTTTTCGGTTTTTTAAGATGGTGCCCTACCATGTGACCTATGACGTCATAATTATCAATAAAAAATTATACAGGAGGAGGTGCACCTATGGGGAAAATTTCCTGTCAATCGCACCAACGGTTGTAGAGAAAATCGTATTTATTCTGTGCGTTGAAACAGACAAACGAACAGACAGGCAGACAAATTGACTCGAATGCAATACCCTCTTCCTCTGGCGAGTGTAATGACAGATACAGATATTGCCAATTAACTTGCAATAAATGTTAGCTCAATGACACTAAGTTACATGGTGGTCTCAATGCATGTGAAGTTGCTCAGACACCATGTGAATGAAGAAGAAGAAGAAGAAGTATAGGAGAGGAAGTGGTAGCTAAACCAAACGATTGAAATTTGGGTTGACCTGTGTGGTGTTTCCATCTTAAGCATACTTTTCATCATGCTATTATCACATGTTCAAAGCCCCAATGACGATCAATTTTATCAACTATAAGTTGATAAGAGTATGTTTACTGCCGTGGTTTCGGAGGACCAACACGCAACACGCCATGAGTTTAACGTCTCAAAACTGGAGAGATAATATGATTAAATAACAGTACGCCACTGAAATTCTTCATGACGAAGCAAACCACACCACGACTAGGAATTGAGCTCCCAAGGAAAATCTGGTCCTCCTTAAACCGAGTCCAGGCACTCATTGGAAGATGAGTTCAATTTTTCCAAGAATGGAAGATCAAGGACAGTCCAATTTATGATGACAGCACAGCCAGTTTAGAACTTGTTCAGGCTGCTCGCCGATAACTCACCAAGGCAGTGTTATGGGTCCAATCCTATTCCGAACCTCTATTAAAGATCTCTCTGATTCCCTGGAAAATCCTCTTTATCTCTTTTCTGACACTCCACCCTCTGCCCTAACATCCCTAAACCTCCATACAGGCATGCTGCAGCCTCTTTCCCCTCTGCAAACCTCGATAGAATCACAAGCTGGTCATACACTTGGAATATGTCTTTCAATCCAGACAAATCTCACACTGTCACTATCTCTCAGAAAAGACCGTCTGGCAAACCCTCCTGTCTACTTGAGGAACAATCCTCTTGAAGAAGTTCAGTCCATGTACTTCAACAAGTTCAGAAGTTCAGTTTAAAATCTTTGGATTCTCCCGAGATGAAGCGACAACCTGTACCCTTCCCGTGCTGTGTCTCCCACTACCTGCCCTCCCATCCCGCCCCGGGTGTATGCAGGGCGCATGCGGTTTCTCATTAACCATTTCTGGTGAAACTCCCAAAATCCAGTTTCACTGCTCACTTCCACTAATTCGTCACTTTTTCCTGCCTGTGGAACCAACTTCCTTTGTCTCTTCAGTCCCATTCTTCCCCACTGAAGCTTCAAAACAGCTGTTCACCACCATCTCAAAACATCCCTCACCACAACCATGATCTTTTCTATATCCATTAACCCTCCCCAAGCCCACCTCTTTCCGGATTTAGAGTTTTTTGTTCCACTTCTGTGATTGAGAGTTTGCGGATGTTCCCATCTTGCTCACCCTTGCCCTTCCCATTCCCTCATATCCCTCCACATCCATTATTTCTCCAAGTCTCCCTCTATTTTGTCCTTCAACCCTGCTGTTGGTTCCCCAACCCTGTCTTTCTCCTGGTCTTTTAATCCTGTTACATCCTCATCCGTTCTGTGTTCTAGCTCTTCCACGAGCTTCGACACTGCTGTTGGTTCCCCAACCCTGTCTTTCTCCTGGTCTTTTCATCCTGTTACAAGTGTTACATCCTCATCCGTTCTGTGTTCTAGCTCGTCCACGAGCTTCGACACTGCAAACAAATATGTTTTCATGTGTTTCTATTCTGCATGGACACTCATAAATATCAATATTATTGAGTTACTTTAGTAGTTGAGAGTTCCTTCGGCCTTCCATACCAATCCCCACTGGACTATTTTGGGGCTGGGAGCAGACTGATCAGTAAGTGTCACATCACAAAGCCTCAACCAAGGACTCTATGAATGAATGAATGAATGAATGATCGTTTTAAGGCCATTTTCCCCGCTAGAGCGGGGGTTAGCCTTGCAGGCCCCATGACAATCATGGTTCCCTGTTTGAGGCAATGTTTTTATGGCCGGATGCCCTTCCTGACGCCAACCCTTGGTCACGCTCTTACGATGCGCAGGGATACGGTGTGCCTATTCTAAATCGGGGTACACACCGGGATCATTCATCCCAGCAAGCTGGTCCTCAATTTGCTGACCTTAGAAGGATGACGGGCTGAGTCAACCCCCCTGGCGTTAATTCAGCGATCGACCGGGATTCGAACCCAGGATCCGAGGATCCCAAGCCGGCACCCTAACCGCTAAGCCAACACCAGGCTTCCATGCAGCATCCTGCTCTATGATCCTCTATGATTGGATTTAATTTACCTGTGTCGTTCTGCTTGAATTGTCCTAGTAGTACTTCAATCCGAGGCTGTATCACTAGATATACGGTATATTTTTCAATATTAATGTATTGACATATTAATGACGATAGATGGATGTCGCAAAAAAAAAAAAAAAGAAGTATTTTGTAGCATTTAACTGAAATTGCTATATTAATTCTTACTGACTTGGTTGAATAATCACCACAGGTACATCTACTGTGACGAGGTGGACCTCACTGTTGCTACTGTGTTGCCAACCTACCAGGCGGCCAAAAAATTTGACCTCCCACACTTGCAGCATGCATGTGAGGACTATCTCATTGCAAATCTCAACAGCACCAATGTCTGTGACCTCCTAGTCCAGACAATACGACTCGATGAGATGGGTTTCACTCAACACTGCTGGCGAGTTGTAGATGCAGCTGCGGCTCGGGCACTGCGCTCGGCTGCATTCTGTCGTCTCGACAGGTCAACACTCGATGCCTTGCTTCAACGGGAGTCCTTGGCTGTATCGGAGAGCACGATCTTTGACGCGTGCCTTGCGTGGGCCGAAGCCGAGTGTGATCGCCGCGGCCTAGTCTTGACACCCATGAACAAACGTTATGTGCTCGGGCCTTCCCTTAAATTGGTGCGTGTGCCTGCAATACCTCTGGAAGACTTCGCCAATGGTGCAGCACAGTCAGGTATCCTCACAGCCGAGGAGGTAAAAAACATATTTTTATACCACACAGCTGGAATTGGGCCTCCGGAAGGCTTCTTCATCCACCCACGTGTCGGCCTTCACACCCAACATTGCTTACGCTTCCAGTCTGCCGCAAACCGTGCAAATCAGTGGCGCTACAAAGGACGCTGTGACTCAGTTCAGTTTGCTGTAGATCAGCGGATTTTCATCGCCGGTTTGGGCCTCTATGGCTCCAGCAGAGGACCAGCTGAGTATGCTGTCACAATAGAACTGAAGCTGCAGGCGACGGTGGTGGCACAAACTGAGACGAGACTGTCCTCAGATGGATCTGACAAGCCTTTCACCCTATGGTTTGATGAGCCCGCACAGGTATGCTGAAAAATTATTTTCATTCATTCATTCATTCATGCAAATTGGTTTCATTGGTATCATTTTACAATCTATTTTGCCTTTTCCTGCTTTGGAAACTTTTATTCAATAATCTTATCAGTGCTCTATATCTGGTTGCTAATGGCCTCGTCATAATGGAAAAATTCCATGAGAACAAAAAAAGCATTATTATTACGTGGGAGCATTTGTCTTTTGTCTTTAGACTGCAGTGCAAAAAGAAGCTGCTTTGAAATATTCCTAGCAGGATATTTAACTAGTTACAATGCTTACATATTCTTAGCTCAATGAAGATATGACTGATACAATAGTGTACATGAAAGATCACCATATCACTAAAACCTCAACCCCGTGTCAGGTTTTCATTCAAATCGGCTCATCAACCTCTGTATGGTATGTATGTATGTATGTATAATGTATGTATATATATATATATATATATATATATATATATATATATATATATATATATATATGTATATATGTATGTATGTATATATATATATATATATATATATGTATGTATATGTATATGTATGTATATGTATATATATATATATGTATATATATGTATATGTATATGTATATATATGTATATGTATATATATATATATGTATATATATATATATGTATATATATATATATATATGTATATATATGTATATGTATATATATATATATGTATATGTATATCTATATATATGTATATATATATATATATGTATATGTATATATATGTATATGTATATATATATATATGTATATTAGTCTAGTAGGAAGACTAGGTCCCCCTGCACCCCCCCGGAGATATACTTCTAATCAGTGTTTCTAGATTGGAAAAAATGTGTAGAAAATGACTAGCTATGGCCCCAAGCTGAAAAAATGTCCCACATACCATTTTTATGCAAATTACTGCTGCAAATTTTATGCAAAATTATGCAAATTTTATGCAAATTTTTGATGAGGAGTAGAGTTGAGGGGTCTTTGAGGGCTTCATCGAGGTGCTCTCGGTTGCAAGACTGGGTCATTCTGAGAAGCACAGCAGGGTCAGAGATCATGATGTTCTCCTCCTCAGTGAATCTCTCCATCAACAGCCTCTCCATTGCCTCACACACTGTTTTGAGGCAAAAGAGGGACTTTGCGTAGGCCTTTCCACTGAGAACACCTTTGAGAGATCCACTTGTTACTAGTTGTGCCTCAAAGAGAATCTCTGCATATCCAGAACCACGCATCTTGTGTCCAGTGAGCATCCCGATGTAGTTCATGGATGTGTGGAAGGGTCCAATCGTTACTACATGACTAGCAAATTCATTTGGCCAGCGCCAGATGATGGGAAGGGCTTTCATGCAGACACCCAGATCAAATGTATTCAGGACCCATCTCTGACCCACCTCAGCAGTTGCTGCCTCGGAACGCTTCAGTAGCTCACGAACAACTGCGTTGTCTGTGATCGGTCTGTGCCTGGTGCCTGCATGGCATGGCAATGGCCTGCAGCCTGTGCCTGGGCTAGGGGGTTTCACCTCTGCAACTGGTTCTCCCCCACCCAGCAAATCAACAGTCGACTACTGCACGCCTATCCACCAACCGATCACAGACAACGCAGTTGTTCGTGAGCTACTGAAGCGTTCCGAGGCAGCAACTGCTGAGGTGGGTCAGAGATGGGTCCTGAATACATTTGATCTGGGTGTCTGCATGAAAGCCCTTCCCATCATCTGGCGCTGGCCAAATGAATTTGCTAGTCATGTAGTAACGATTGGACCCTTCCACACATCCATGAACTACATCGGGATGCTCACTGGACACAAGATGCGTGGTTCTGGATATGCAGAGATTCTCTTTGAGGCACAACTAGTAACAAGTGGATCTCTCAAAGGTGTTCTCAGTGGAAAGGCCTACGCAAAGTCCCTCTTTTGCCTCAAAACAGTGTGTGAGGCAATGGAGAGGCTGTTGATGGAGAGATTCACTGAGGAGGAGAACATCATGATCTCTGACCCTGCTGTGCTTCTCAGAATGACCCAGTCTTGCAACCGAGAGCACCTCGATGAAGCCCTCAAAGACCCCTCAACTCTACTCCTCATCAAAAATTTGCATAAAATTTGCATAATTTTGCATAAAATTTGCAGCAGTAATTTGCATAAAAATGGTATGTGGGACATTTTTTCAGCTTGGGGCCATAGCTAGTCATTTTCTACACATTTTTTCCAATCTAGAAACACTGATTAGAAGTATATCTCCGGGGGGTGCAGGGGGACCTAGTCTTCCTACTAGACTATATGTATATATATGTATATGTATATATATATATATGTATATGTATATATATATATATATATATATATATATATATATATATATATATATATATATATATATATATATATGTATGTATATATATATATATATATATATATATATGTATATATATATATATATATATATATATATATATATATAATATAATATATATATATAATATAATATAATATAATATAATATATATATATATATATATATATATAATATATAGCCTGGTGTTGGCTTAGCGGTTAGGGTGCCGGCTTGGGATCCTAGGATCCTGGGTTCGAATCCCGGTCGATTGCTGAATTAACGCCAGGGGGGTTGACTCAGCCTGTCATCCTTCCGAGGTCAGCAAATTGAGTACCAGCTTGCTGGGATGAATGATCATGGTGTGTACCCTGATTTAGAATAGGTACACTGTATCCCTGCGCATCGGCCCCATCGACCGTAATTTTTCAACAGCCCCATTTTGGGGTTAAGCAACCCCTGGCCATTTGACGAATCAACTGATTCTGATATAACCCTGCGGAGGCTGTCCTGGATGAGAAGTGCCAAGTTAATATTTTAATAGTGCATTAAATGTGTGTTTCCCAATCAGCCCATTACTGGAATTTGTCACAGGTTGTGACCACGGTGCAGTCATTCTTGATTTTAATGCATAGAATGACCTCCCTAGAAAGGTAGTGGTAGCAGAAAGAGTCGATAGGTTTAAATTGGAATTACATAGGTACCTAAATGTATTGGAGGTAGAGGGATACTTGTAGGTAGCTTGCGTGTGTTGGACGATGGTTTCTGGGGTTGGTGCAACACAGATAATACAACTGGCATTTTAAGGCCATTTTCCCTGCAAGAGCGGGGGTTAGCCTTGCGGTCCCCATGACAATCTTCTCCATTTTGCCCTATTTTCTGCATCTCCCCTTGTTAACCCCCTTGCCCGCATTTCTTATTGGACCATCTTTAGCCAAGTCTTTCTCGGTCTTCCCCGTCCTCCACTTCCTTCTACATTCATTTCCATCACTCTACTCAACCAGTCAATTTCATCCTTCCTCAACACATGACCAAACCCTCTCAAACTGGTTTCTCTTCACAGCATCCATCACAGGCTCTATTCCCATCATCTTTCGCAATTCATCATTTGTCTTCCTCTCTCTCAACGAGGCTCCACACATCCACCGAACCATTCGCATTTCCACCCTTTCCAGCCTTCGTTGCTGCTCTACGTTCATGACCCATGTCTCGCTCTCATAAATCATAACACTTCTCAAACATGCAGCATACACCTTTCCCTTCAGCTTCAACGACACTCCCCTCCTCGTCAGCACACCACTCAGTTCCCAAAACTTCTTCCATGCACATCTCACTCCAGCAACCATTGCCGAGTCTTCATTCAGCATGTCTCCTAGGTAACAAAATGTTTTCATACCTTCCAGCTTCCTGCCGTCTCCAAGATCCAACTCAACATTTCCTCCATCTGCAGCTCCCTCTGTGCACACCTTACACTTGAATGTAGCTGCCACACAGGCTAATGACCCTCTCAAACCACTACATTTTTGATGAACCCACTCAGCGCACATTGTACATTGAATGGAATTCACTCCGACACCCTTCTTGCACACAGCACACGGCCACTTCCCAGTTCTTTCCACCTCACCACATGCTTTACCACTTGCCATCACCTTCGTTTTTCCGATATTCACCTTCAGACCTTTTGTCTCCATACATTCCTTCCACGTGTTCATCTTTTCCTTCAGTCCATCCATACTTTCCGCAATCAACACCAGATCATCTGCATACAACAACTCCCACGGTAAACCCTCCTTTACGTTCCGAGCCAGCACCCCCATCACAGCTACAAATAATAGTGGACTTAGTACCCACCCCTGATGCACTCCCACCTTCACCTCAAACTCACCACTGTTCCCGTCCTTCGTCCTTACAGCTGTGCGTGCTCTTTTGTACATTGCCATCACTACTCTGATCAACCATTCCTCCACTCCTAACTTCCTCAATGCCCATGTCACTACTTCACGTGGAACCCTATCGAATGCTTTCTCCAGATCGACAAACCCAAGAAACAACCTCCTCCGCTTCTCCATGTACTTCTCCTGCAACACAGATAATAATGGGCCGAATGGCCTCATCCTACGCCAAAGTTGCTTTTTGTATTCCTTGTTGTATCATTGACGTTGTTCAGTTTGCGCCGTGTTTTTAATATCAAGGCGAGCACTTTCATATTGTCTCAGCAATATTCATGAACGTCTTTAATTTTTTATGCCCAATGGCTCAAGACCTGAACTTCTGTTTGTACAATGTTGCCTGGTGGATAGTGATGCATGCATCTTCCGCCATAGCTCAACTTAATCTGTGCTTTAATGTGCAGCTTTGGAATTGCCAGGCAGCAGGTTAAGCTTTCGTCTTCTGATAAATTCGTGCACCTGGCTATCTTTATCACTAAACACTGTAGACTTGTGGCGAGCTGCTGATTTAGGCTTCACCCCATAATGATAGGGTGCAAATAGTCTATTAGAGGTTGTTTGGGGACTTTAAAGTAATTTCATGGCTTTTGCCGGGTAATTTCATTCCCGGCCGTGCACTCTGCTTTGTGTGTTCGCACTGCTGTCATCTGCTTTTCCTGCATTGATGGCATGATACGGCGTGCCTGCCTCCATCAGCAGAAATCCAATGGTTAAATTGAATTTTCAGCTCTAAAGATTTAACCTCGTAAAGGCAACATTTTATTTATCCGATTTTATGTCTGATGCACAGAGGGCTCGAGGCAAAAGTTCTGGACTGCAGAATGCGAGGAAGAAAACGAGCAATTGGTTGAAGGCCATACTTAGTTGAGGCCTCATTGTGCATGGATAAAGCAGGGGAACATAAGGAGCAGAAACTAATGGTGGAGTTGCTGGAATCACTATAATAAAAACCTTGCCGAAGGTAAACATTGACTTCAAAATGCATCTTTGATGTGATAAAAGTCATTTCAACCACATGCCTTTATGCAATGAACCTCTGGTAGTGAAAATAATAATGGCCTTCCAGGTGCAATGATAAATGGGCCTTCAGACTTTCACCCTCAGGAGAAGTGAAGCCAATGCTAAGGCCTGTCCCACCTCCCCTTGCCATTTTGGGTGCACGCAGCCTTTTCCCATTATCTGCTACTGCTGAATCTAATAGGTTCTGGCAATGCGTGGCTACTGGTGCACGCGCACTGGTGCATGAACATAGGGCGGGAGAGAACTTTGACACAAAGCACCATGTGCAGGCGCTTCTTTATGCATCTCTCGATTATTATTATTATTATTATTATTATTATCTTTGCTTCTTCTCTTTATCTGTTTCGTTTTATCTACATCCTCCCCTCTCCCTTTATTCACCTCTCGTATTCTTGTTCCCTTCTCCTCTGTTATAGGTTTAATGTCCATCATTATCCTTGCTTTCAAACTTATTAATGCCTGTATATAATGGATTAATAGGATGGTTGAAATCCTGATATAGGATTATCCACCAAGGAATGACCTATAGGCATGGCATCATAGAATGCTGCACAGGCCATAGTTGGCAATGCTAGCACAGGCTTTGAGGGGCCTACTGGCAGCATCCTCATGCGTTGAAGTTGCTTGCAAAGGAACATATATTATAAGGTCATCTCATATCGAATCGCAAAGAGATTAACTTATAAAATGGGTCATGATGTCCGGATGTCTGTCCGTCCGTCTGTCCAGTCATTTGTCCGTCTGTCCGTTAACGTTTTGCTATGTTTGCTACTTCTCCCTTCTTATCCGGTTGTTTTGAAATGCGACACATGAATACAAGACAGTAGCCCGTACAATAGCTCAGGCTTAGATTTTCCGATTTTGGATCATGGGGACGCCCAGGGAGGGGGTGACCCCCTGAAACGTCGGATCCCTACTCGTACCTTATTTACCAACCAATTGCTCTCAAATCCGATACAGCCCTTCTACTCGATGGTCTGCAGGATTGCTCAGTCTTAGATTTCTTGATTTAAGATCGTGGGGGCTCCTGGGGGGTCACCCCCTGAATCTTCAGATCCCTACTCATCCCTTATTTACCAATCGATTGCTCTCAAACCCGATACAGCCCTTCTACTTGGTCCATAGGATTGCTTGGTCTTACCTTTTTCGATTTTGGATCAGGTGGAATCCCAGGGGATCATATGGGTACCAGGGAGAGGGGGAAGGGTGCTCCCAAATTAGTAGAAGTCTGAGCTACAACCGCAAGAGATGAGCTTCAGCCCACTCAGGGCTATTTATATAATTTACTAGTGGATCTTGAATACCGTACTTGATAGTGCTTTGTTTTTAGAAATATGTATCATTGAGTGCTGGCACCCTCACTAAACTCCTGGGGTGGATTTCCACTGTGTATCAAAGAATGGTACTGATTAGAGAGAAATATTTTCTTTCTTTGTATCACTTGTCGTTGTCTTGCTTTCATTTATATTCTTCATTCCCTTTCATGATCCTATTTCATTCATGCACTCGTTTTTACGGACTTGGATTATTTTAAAGTCTCAAGTGAAGCTAGATTATGATTAATTTATCCAATTAACCAAGTGTGGACACTTCCATTAGTCTTGGTGACTTCTCTTTTATTACCTTCGCCACCGAAGGTGGATGGAGGTTATGTTTTCACCCCTCTCTGTCTGTTTGTCTGTCTGTTTGTGAACAAGATATCTCAAAAAGTTGTGGACAGATTTGGACGACATTTGGCAGAGAGGTAGTGTATGTGACACGGATGAAATGATTAGATTTTGGTGAGGATCCGGATTCGGATCCGGCTAGTAGAATTTTAAAGTGATTCTTCACCATTGGGGAGATTGGGCCAAAAACGATATATAGGAGGATATCTCAAAAAGTTATGGACAGATTTGGACGAGACTTGGTGGACAGGTTGGCTGTCTGACAAAGACTAATTGATTCGATTTTGGTGATGATCTGAATATGGATTCGGATATGAGAATTATTTAAATTTTTAAGTGATTCTTCACCATTGAGGGATCGGGCGAAAATTGATGTGATAAGGACACGATATTAAAAAAGGTTATGGACGAGTTATGACTAAACGAGGTGGATGAGTTGGTTAGGTGACAAGAATAAGCCGATTAGATTTTGGTTCAGGTCCAAATCCATATCCGGCCTATCATTGGGAAACAAAACAAACTGTTTAGCCCTGGCGGAGGTATGCGCTCTATAGAGTTTTTTTTTCTTCTATTTTTTGTTGTAAATCTTATATTGTTCTTTTTTTCCTGACAGGTGGAGCCGGACACGTTCTACACCGCCAGCGCTGTGCTTCATGGCAGTCAGTTGAGCCACTTCGGTCAGGATGGCCTGCCTGAGGTGCAATGTGGAGACGTCACATTTCTGTTCCAAGGATCACCTGAAAGTACCAATGGCACGGGTGTTCAAGGCGGACAGATTCCAGAAATTATTTTTTACTCTTGATGATGCTTTGGCCAAAGCTGTGTCAGGAGACCGAGTGCGTAGCACACCTACACCCTTCACTTACAAAACAGTTTGCGGTATGACCATCACATTTCTTATTGAAGGCCGCCGCGCCAGCAGGAGCTGAATATACCGTCACCAATTTTGCTGGAAACTGGATTAATGAAATTCAAAAAAAAAACAAAAAAAACGTTTTTCAATAGATGTAAATAATAATGGTACTTTGGAAAATAGTGATTGTAACATATTTATTGTGACATTTTGTACTTTTAGGAATGAAACGTATCCCAAAATGACATGTAGCGCTGCAATAGAATAGGATGTCAATTGTCGAGTGTGGATGGCGAAATGATAATTCACGAACATTGCCGACTCAGTAATAAAAATAGCTTATGAGGAAATGCACTGCTCTTTTATTCTTTCGCGAATATATAGTAATATAAAGCGATATTAATATGTCTGGTTACAAACTGTCATTAATGTTCCAAGTAATAAATAAGGATATTGTTTACGCAATCACCTTGTGTGCTTGTATATGATTTCCAGGTGTACTTGCTAATTCCAGCACAAAAATAGCGGCCTGCATCGGCGGCACAAGACAATAACACGTAACCACCTTTAGAGGCCATTTTTCCCCGCAAGCGGGGGTTGGCCTTTTTCGGGAACCGTGGTTGTTGTTGTTTTTCGGTCCCCTATTTGAAGCAATGTTTTATGGCCGGATGCCCTTCCTGACGCCAACCCTTTTTGCCGCCTTTAACGACAAACAGGGAATTACCAGTGAACTGGTACTCAATTAGCCGACCCCGGAAGGATGACAGGCTGAGTCAACCCCCCTGGCGTTAATTCAGCGATCGACCGGGATTCGAACCCAGGATCCTAGGATCCTAAGCCAGCACCCTAGCCGCTAGCCCAACACCAGGGTTCACACAAGACAAGTTATCCAAGTTATCCAAGCACAAGACAATAACACGTAAGAACAAAATTGTTAGCGTTATCCATCGTGAGCACCTTGTAATCCCCACGGCAGATAACTCCAACCATTTTGTTCTTATGTGTTCTCAAGGTTGTCTTATTTCGCTTCTGCTAAATCTAGCGGTTGTGTCAAAACTCAGGGCCATGATGAATGCCAGGAGTCCCGAAAGGTCACACTTTTATAATCTGTTCTGATCATCAATGCTTTTGGAGAAGCTGCCAGGACAACTTCGTCCCTGGTGGAGCGAAGATGCTTGTGTTGCATGAGTGCAGGCACTTGTAGAGCCACAAACCCCTTTGATGGAAATGACTTCGTTGCACGAAGATTACTCACAGATGTCGACTTCTGCCGCCTGCATGTATGTGGTTCCACTGCCAAGCTAAAGACAACTACTGCTTCCCATTATCGGAAATCTGGAGCATATTGTGCCTTTGAGTGGCTGTTAATCTAGAACCTTATCCAAAGAACATGGACACCCATTCCCAGCGTACAAAGCACGCGTCCACCTAATTGTACACCCACTCCCAGAGTACAAAACACATGTCCCAGCAAAATGGGTTTTGTTTTTGTTTCTAACGCCACTGCGGATTTATCAACAGGCTGTTCTATTGACGTTATTGTTGCAGTGTTTATTTTTTTTTTCTCAATGGAGCAAAATGTCATTGTGCTATTTAGATTGCCTCCATTTACCGAGAGGGGCCATTCATCGCACACGATCCATTACAGCTTGTCATTCTGATTGAATAACATATAACCGATGAGTCCTGACTTCCTGCAACTTAAAAACAATTACAGGCTGATGATGTTGAAACCGCATTAAAGTCCGGTAATCACTCCCTGTGACAGCAATTTTACCCTCGAAGCTACATGGGGCATTCCAAAGCTTCACTGAATGAGATACTCACAAGAGTCCAATTAAGACCAGCAGTTATTTGTTTTTAATAGATAAGTACATATTGACAGGAGGAAAACTATTTCCTTATTAGCAATCACAGATTGATTCCTGCACGTGATTTGCTTCCTGCACGAAAGATTGCTTCCTTTTTGAGCACGTGTATTCCTATCCCACTCAAGTTGAGAATTTTCTTGGTCAACCACAACACCAGTTGACCCGACAATATTACCGATTTATTGTTCAGAAAATGTGCTTCAGCCCGATCCTCACCTCTTCCCTTTGTTCTTCTTCAGGTCCTTCTCAGATAGTCATCTGCCTTCATCTTTGAAAGGTGCCAATGTTAAAGTCCCTTTCAAAATAATGGTTCCAAATCAGTTTTCTCCCCATTGTAAGCAGAGTGGTGCAATATATACAGTCACGTGAAAAAGTAAGTACACCCCATGTAAAGTTTTGACTTTTTCAACATATTTCAACATACAGCTATTTGATCTTCATTTCAACAATATTGACAGATAAAGGTGATATAATATAACAAATATCATGAAACATTTACATTTTGTAGTCCATTGGATAATTTAAATAAACATAAATGCATATTTCACATGTGGAAAAAGTAAGTACACCCTTGGCTCTAATAGGTGGTATTGCCTCCTTTGGCAGAAACAACCACAAGTCGGCGTTTCTTATAACTGTATACCAGTCTCTGACATCGTCTGGGATAAATTTTTGCCCACTCCTCCATGCAGAATTCTTTCAGCTGTGCGATGTTTGAGGGGTTTCTTGCATGCACAGCTCGTTTCAAATACCCCCACAACATCTCGATGGGATTTACATCCGGGCTTTGACTTGGCCATTCCAGAACCCTCCATTTCTTTCTTTTCAGCCATTCCTTGGTGGATTTACTGGTATGGTTAGGGTCATTGTCATGTTGCAAGGTCCACCTTCGGTTGAGCTTCAACTTTCCGACAGATGGCCTCACATTATCCTCAAGCACCCTCTGGTATAATGAAGAATTCATGGTGGATTATATGATGGTGAGCTGCCCAGGCCCTGATGCAGCAAAGCTGCCCCAAACCATAATATTTCCACCAGCATGCTTTACAGTTGGTATCACGTTCTTGTGGTCAAATGCTGTCTTTGGTTTTCGCCAAACATGTCTTCTGGTACTGTGGCCAAATAGCTCTACCTTTGACTCATCTGTCCAGAGCACATTGTTCCAGAAGTGCTGGTCTTTGCCGAGGTGTTCATTGGCAAACTTTAGTCTTGCCTTGATCTTCTTTCTGGACAGCAAAGGTTTCCTCCTGCCACACCTCTCATGTAGATCAAATTTGTGCATCCTCTTTCTAATGGTGGACTCGTGCACTTTGACATCAACAGTGGCAAGAGCTACCTGTCAGTCCCGTGATGACATTCTGGGGTTCTTAGAGACTTCTTTCAGCATCTTGCTGTCTGCTCTCAGGCTGAACTTGCTGGGGCGGCCTGGCCTGAACAAGTTGGCAGTTATTTGGAATCTTCTCCACTTGTAGATGATCTTCCGGACAGTCGAATGATTGATTTCAAATTGTTTGGAGATCTGTTTAAATCCCTTCCCCGGCTTGTAGGCATCTATAACTTTCTTTCTGAAGGCCTAAGAGAGCTCTTTTGATCTAGGCATGGTGACGCCGCACACTTCAACAACAAAGAGCAAACCAAACTAAATGTTTGAGGTTTAAATAAGACAGGTTCCTCCAAAATCCTCTCTAACGATGTTCTAATCATTTGCACCTGAGCTGATGCACCCGATTCTAATTTTAGGTATTTGTCAAATAGCTGTACATTGAAATATGTTGAAAAAGTCAAAACTTCACATGGGGTGTATTTACTTTTTCAAGGGACTGTAAATGCTGCATTTTTTTGGTATACAGCCAAGGCTCATGGAGGATCTATAACATGGAATTGACCAGGACATAAAGAAAATAACAGTGGGTGGATGGTAGTGAACAGCTGTCTTGAACTACTGAAGGGAAGAATGCGATTGAAAAGACTGAAGAAGTTGATTCCAAAAGCAGGAAAAAGAGGAAGCAATGAGTGGAGGTGAACAGCGAGTCTGGATTTTTTTAAATACAGTCAAGGCTTATGTAAGAGCTCACACATTACAAACGAGAACAGGCACATACCCATAAAGCATACAATAAATAAAGAGAGCAGGAGACAAGAGAGGGAGAGAGAGGAAAACATACAAGCGCAACAACAGTAGAGAACAGGGACGTCGGTAGATCTGTGGAAGAGAGAGGGAAGGTGGGTGGAGGAGGAGGAGGGGGTAAGGGAAGGGTACACGGTATAAAACAAATTGACACAACTAGGAATTTCAAGAAAAAAGTTGGAGATTGAAAGAGGTGGATTTAGGGTGTTTTAACGGGGGTAGAAAAGATCAAGGTTTTGTATGGAAGAAGATAAGAGATGGTGGCGAACAGCTGCTTTGCTGACCTGGAGGGAGGAGTGGGATTGAAGAGAGTGTGGGAGTTTGTTCCAGAGTTGGGGAAAAAGAGGAATGGAAGAGTGAAGGTGAGCAGTGAGTCTTGATTTTGGCGGTTTCATCAGAAGAGGGTTGCTGGTTGATCTTGTGCGTCCTGCAGGAAATCTTGGGGGACAGAGCACAGATAGAGCTGGGGGAGCTAGCACAGACAGAGCATGGGGAGCTAGGCTGGTCAGTATAAAGACAGAAGGACCACCAACCTGCCTGCGGTGAGAGAGTGAAAGGCCCTCAGAATCAGCTTCATCACAGGAGATACCAATGATTCTGAAAGCTTTGGTTTCAACAGCGTGAAGCCGTGCTAGGTGTGAGGCAGGAGCACCAGCCCAGAGGGGAGAGCAATATTCCATTTAGCTGCGGATGAAAGCTTTGTATGTGGTGAGGAGCTCAGAAGTGCCCAGAAAGGACTTCGCACGACTGAGGATGCCCAGGTGGCGACTGGCTTTGGAGGCCAGCTTGGAAATGTGGTTTTCCCAGGACAGATCATGGCAGCTAGTGAGACCCAAAAGCTTGAGTGATAGATCGTCCACTTGCTTGACCAGTCTGTGATTTTGTCCAGGTCTGCAGAGAGTGAAGAGGCTGCAGCATGCCGATCTGAGGGTTGAGATATGCAGTGGCAGAGGGTGGAGTCATCAGCAAAGAAATAGAGAGGATTTTCCAGAGAGTCGGAGAGATAATTAATGGAGACCAGAAAAAGCAAAGGGCCCAAAACACTGCCTTGGGGAACTCCAGCCTGAACATGAAGACGGGATGAGAGAAATCCATTCAGGGCCACGTGTTGACTGTGACCAGAGAGGACGTCCTCAAGCCATGTGTTGAGGTTTCCATGGATACCATAGGAGGAGAGTTTGGTGAGCAGGGTGGGGTGCCAGACCATATCGAAAGCACGAGATGTGTCAAGGTGGTCGGCTCTGATTTCCTGTTTGGCATTGAGGGCCTCCATCCATTTTTGAGACAGCAGAAGCAGCATGTCCAGAGGAGAGTAACCTGGTCTGAAACCAAATTGATGATCAGAGATCAAGCCGTTGCAGAGGAGGAAGGATTTGATATCAGAAGAGATGATGAATTCCATGACCTTGCTGATTATTGGGAGAAGGCTGATTGGTATGTAGTCGCCAGTATATGTTTTTGCACCTTTTTTGTGTGAAGCGGTAATGTTGGCTGATTTCCAAGCTGATGGCTGATGACCTTGAGCAAAACAGAGGGTGAAGAGAACAGAGAGAGGGTGTGAAAGAGCGGCAGAGCAGGACTTTAGGACCCGTGGGCTGATGCCGTCTGGTCCAGTTGCAGAATCAGAGTCGAGGTTTGACATAAACTTCTCCACCTTGTCTAGAGAGAAGGACACTGAGTCCAGGAGCAGCTGGGTACGACTGGGTACGGTGGGTACAGAGAGAGACGGGTTTGGGACACAATATTTTGAGGCAAACACAGAGTTGCAGCATTCAGCTTTTTCACGTGCAGAGTCAGCTGTGTAGCCGTTTGGGGTAAGGATGGAGGGGGAACAAATGCCAGAAACAGATCTGACGAGATTCCACCAGGATTTCGAGGAGGGAGACAAGTTTGAGAGTTCAGTCTAGAGAGTGGAGAGATATTGTTTCCTGGCTCTCCTCAGGGTAGACATACGCTTGTTCCGAGCGTTGTGAAAGGAACGGAGAATACCTTCAGTTGGATTTGCCTTCCATGAGGCGAAGGCAAGTTGTTTCAGGGCAACAGCCTCACCACAAGATTCCATGTACCATGGACGGGAGGAAGGGTATGACAACTAAAGACGAGATGGGATAAATCTGTGCATGAGAGAGAGCAATTTACTTTGGAAGAATTCCCAGGATGAGTTGATGTCAGAGGCAGTAGGGATAGGAGACCAGTCCAGATGATTGATGGCTGCTTGAAGACCGTGCCAGTCGGCCTGAAAGAAATTCCAGACTCGTCGATGCTGAGGAGGCTCTCTGAGAATGGCCAGAGAGATGACCACTTTCACAAGGAAATGAACAGAAGAACCAATTGGAGCAGAAGAAGAGCAGCAGACATTTGCAGGGAAGTTAGTCATAACCAATTCTCGAAGAGAAGATGCTCCGTTGACTGAGATCCGGGTCGGGAAATTGACAGATTGTGTCAGTCCCAGTGAGTCGCAGAAGTCCTTTGCTGAGGTGTCATGGCTGGTGCGAGAGGTATCTACATCCAGCCAGCTGGCATGATGACAGTTGAAGTCGCCACATATGAGGAAGAGAGAGTTGGCATGAGTGGATAGAAGTTGGTCTATGTTGTCAGACAGCGAGATGTAAATGAAGTCATCACTGTTTGGTGGACGGTGCAGAACACATCTGAACAAAAGGTGGGAATGGAGGGGCAGCCGTAGCCAGAGGTACTTCTGGGGGTGGGGTGGAGAGAGGGCAGTGCAGGGAGAGTGAGGAAGAGAGTTTTTGATAAAGACAGCAGCCCCACCACCAGGACGATACTCAGGTCTATCACACCGGAGGAGGGAGTAACCAGGAAAAGATATTAGGGAATCAGAGACATCTTGAAGGAGGAAAGTTTCTGTTAAGCAGATTAAGTCTGGTTTGTCAGAAGCAACCTGTGTAGAGAGATCATTCACGTTTGTGCAAAGGCCCCGGATGTTTGAGGTCCATGCCCTTAAGGAAGAGCAAGCTTGAGCATCGGATGCAGGACAGGGGAGGGGTCGGTAAGAGGAGGAGGTCGGGAGAGCTGTTGATGGTGTGTCAGAGATTTCAGAAGAGATCGGAGAAAGGGAAGGATGAGGAGGACAAAAGGTTTGATGGTGATTGAAAGAGGCAGTGAGGTGTTGTTTGCAGGTGGGGTAGGTGGGGTGGTTGGGGAGGGGGCAGAGTGAGGAAGAAGGTTGGAGGATGTGGAAGTATGAGTTGGAAGGGAGAGGAAGCAGGGAGGAGGCCGCTTTGAGGAGGAGGCGTGAGAGGTGAGAATTGGAGAAAAATGGAGTGTTGTGAGATTTGAAGGGGGGAGGAGGGAGGAGTTTTGAAGGGGGGGGGCGAGGCAGGAATTTAGGAGGGGAGGGGTGAGGGGGAGTTTAGGAGGGGAGGGGTGAGTTGGGATTTTATAAAGTGTTGGACGATTAATGGAAAACGAACATTTATTGCAAAATGGGTTTCTTGTGATTTTCAAGTCGGAGATCCGTTTTAAAATGTTGGAGGAGGGGTGGAATGCAGGTGACTTTAGGGAATATAGAAAGGAGTAACTAAGAGATTGAATTTTTTTGAAATGGAGTGATTTTATGAGCAAATTGAAGAAAACTTTTTAAAGAGGAAGAAGAAAAGTGTGTTATAATATACAACAGAATACAACACTTCAGGGGAAAGTTGAAACATTTTAAAATTAATCCATGAAAACTATCTGGGAAATTCCCTGAAGTGAGGGCATGGAGGCTAAGGGGGATGAAGGATTCCAGAACAGGTTCAGAAGCAGGAACAGAAGAATAGGGGATTGACAGCCAGGTGAGCATGGAACGAAGGAACAGGGAGGTGTAGAAGCAATTATGTTCGTACGGGAGGAGGGGCCTACTTTTTAAATTATTCGTTATATATATATATATATATATATATATATATATATATATATATTTGAAGGTTAGGTGAAAGTGGATATGAGGAAGAAGGAGAAAGGTCGAAGGAGTATGGTGAAAACTAGAATTGGAAGGTATCAGCTGGAGAGGGTTGAGATATGAAGGAAGGAGAGAAAAACGGGTGGGGCGAAACATGTCGGGGGAGGGGAGCCACAAGGAGAGAAGGAAATTATTATTAAGATTTTTTTTTTGAGTTTTTTTGAGTTTTTTTTATTAAGACTTTAAACAAAGGGTAAGATGTTCATGGAAAGTATGGGGTGAAACGAAAGACAAAGAAAAAAGCAATGCAGTGAGAGAACAAAAGTAAATAGACAAGAAACAACCACAGAGGAGACATGGAAACCTCAAGGGACCAGACCCCAAACGCGGCATGCACAAAACGACTATTACACACAGTTATGCACGATTTACAACTGAGATCTTACTAGAAACATACAGCAGACACATACACAGTAAAATAAACAGTACAGTTTTGACAAAAACACAAACTGGAAAAATACTTAACTTTGATGACGTGGAGAGCTTGGAAGAACACTAACTTGCCGGCAGAACCAGAAGTGGAAGACACATCTGTTTTGCCAGAAAGCATCTGACCAAATCAATTTTTTGGGGGGAGTTTCACCAGAAGTGGGTTACTGGCAGACCACGTGTGCTCTGCAGAAACCTAGAGATGGCAGGGCATGGAAAGGGCAGAGGGTGGAAGAACAGAACGAAGGTGGTATAAGACAGAGAAACCACCAACATATCTGTGCTGTCAAAGTAATAGGCCCAGTGACTCAGATTAATCGAGCGAGATTCCAGTGATTTTGAAAACCTTGTTTTCCACAGCATCAAGCTGAGTGAGCTGTGAGTCGCCAGTCCAAGGGGAGAGCAGTACTCAAAGACCTTGTGGGAAGAGAATTTCTGATGGTAATGGCTGATGCTGAAGCCCAATTGTTTGTGTGACTGAAATTCTTCAAGAAGTTTGTTAAGCAAGTAGATGGGAGGATTTACCAAACGGCCCTTCCAGAGTTACAGAGTGAAAGTGTGAGATTTATCAGGATTGAAAGACATTACATTGGACTAGCTCATGATACGATTAAGGTCTGCAGAGAGGAAAGGGGCTTTTACCTTTTTATGAGGGATGCTTAAACAGAGGGTGTAGTCATCAGTAAAAGATAAAGAGGATTTTCCAGAGTCACAAAGATCGTTGATGAAGATTAGGAATAACACTGGGCCCAGAACATTGCCTTGGGGCAACCCAACCTTGACCAGGAGAGGAAATTAGGATCATATTGAGAGCCACGCTTTGACTATGAGAGTGGAAGAGGTGGGTAAGCCAAGAGGGCTGGTGGCCTTGGATGCCATAGGTAGAGAGTTTGGAGAGAAATGAAGGGTGCCAAGCTGTATCAAATGCTTGATATATGTCCAGCGAGATGGCCATGATCTCACGTCGGAGATTGAAGGCCTCCATCCATTGAGCAAAAGCAGCATGTCCAGGGAATAGTAACTCAGTCTGTATCCGAACTGATGATCTGGAATCAGGCTGGTGGAGAAGAGGAAGGATTTGATTGCAAAATCTCTTCCATCGGATCTGTTCTCCAATTCTAGAACGTCTGATCATCAGTTGAGTCCTCTACTATCTTTGCCTAAAAATCCACTGTGCTGTTTTGATGACGACTCCACCATGTGAAGATCAGTACACATTTTGAGCAGCAGGCTGCAACAGCACCCGTCTGCGTGCATGGAAAACAAATCGTTTGAATGCGTCTTTGAACATTAGAAAGGGCCAAACTGTCACTGTCATTCCATAAGGATGAGCTGTTGAAACCCCCTCTCCCTTTCCGCCAATTTTATTCATGTCTGTCCAATCCTTTTCCATCCGTGCAATCCCAGGAGCCTCACTGCCTATCACAACCTGTCCTGAGCAGACCATATCGGCCAACTGGTAGTGAAGTAGCTGCATGACATTCTATGCAAAGCAAAGTCCAATCTGACCTACACGACTTATCAAGGTGTATAAGGGCCTAAGGGAAGTTAGGAGTGGAGGAATGGTTGATCAGAGTAGTGATGGCAATGTACAAAAGAGCGCGCACAGCTGTAAGGACGAAGGACGGGAACAGTGGTGAGTTTGAGGTGAAGGTGGGAGTGCATCAGGGGTCGGTACTAAGTCCACTACTATTTGTAGCTGTGATGGAGGTGCTGGCTCAGAACGTAAAGGAGGGTTTACCGTGGGAGTTGTTGTATGCAGATGATCTGGTGTTGATTGCGGAAAGTATGGATGGACTGAAGGAAAAGATGAACACGTGGAAGGAATGTATGGAGACAAAAGGTCTGAAGGTGAATATCGGAAAGACGAAGGTGATGGCAAGTGGTAAAGCATGTGGTGAGGTGGAAAGAACTGGGAAGTGGCCCTGTGCTGTGTGTAGGAAGGGTGTCGGAGTGAACTCCATTCAGTGTACAATGTGCGCTGAGTGGGTTCATCAAAAATGTAGTGGTCTGAGAGGGTCATTAACCAGTGTGGCAGCTACATTCAAATGTAAGGTGTGCACAGAGGGAGCTGCAGATGGAGGAAATGTTGAGTTGGATCTTGGAGACGGTGTGAAGCTGGAAGGTGTGAAAACATTTTGCTACCTCAGAGACATGCTGAATGGAGAAGGTGGATCAGACTCGGCAACGGTTGCTCGAGTGAGATGTGCATGGAAGAAGTTTCGGGAATTGAGTGGCGTGCTGATGATGAGGGGAGTGTCGTTGAAGCTGAAGGGAAAGGTGTATGCTGCATGTGTGAGATGTGTTATGATTTATGGGAGCGAGACATGGGTAATGAACGTAGAGCAGCAACGAAGGTTGGAAAGGGTGGAAATACGAATGGTTCGACGGATGTGCGGAGTATCGTTGAGAGAGAGGAAGACAAATGATGAATTGCGAAAGATGATGGGAATAGAGCCTGTGATTGATGCTGTGAAGAGGCACAGGTTGAGATGGTTTGGTCATGTGTTGAGGAAGGATGAAAGTGACTGGTTGAGAAGAGTGATGGAAATGAATGTAGAAGGAAGTAGAAGACGGGGAAGACCGAGAAAGACTTGGCTAAAGATGGTGGAAGAAGAAATGCGGGCAAGGGGGTTAACAAGGAGAGATGCAGAAAATAGGGCAAAATGGAGAAGATTGTCATGGGGACCGCAAGGCTAACCCCCGCTCTAGCAGGGAAAATGGCCTTTTAAAATGCATGTTGTTGTTGTTGTTGTTGTTGTATAAGGGCCTTCATCTAAAGTGCAATGCAGGATTGCTTCCCACTCTGGACTGGTGAAGCTCTTTCCCCTTTTGCTCCCCTAAAAGTGGTCAAGTCCAAGGATTTTGCTTTATTTTCATTTCCTAGCAGGAGGCTGGAATATGGCAAATGTTGAACTCCCGCTCCTCGCTGCTCCTTCTTCCCCTTCTGAAGTTCCCATTGAGGTTTGTCTCCATGATTTAAAAGCACATTATCAAAGCAGTATTTGCAATTACTAGGGCATGCCCGTACGTGGGTGCAATGCCCGTACGTGGGTACGTGGGTACGTGGGTGCGAGTACGGTGACAATCCCCCCCCCCCCTCTATTTACATGAAATGGTTTGGTCCATGAAATGTTTTGGTCCATTCGCAACGCCAAAGCGAACGGCGAACGGCTTGCGAGTACAGTGACAATCCCCCCCCTCTATTTACATGAAATGGTTTGGTCCATTCGCAACGACCACAGAACCCCCCCCCTCTATTTACATGAAATGGTTTGGTCCATTCGCAACGCCAAAGCGAACGGCGAACGGCTAAATCGCCATAGCTTGGTAACTACTTGTCCGATTAATTTCAAACCTTGAAAAGGCACATCCTCGGGTCCCCAGCAATATACCTGGCAAGTTTCAAGTATATCGGACCCGTGGTTGTCGAGAAACAGCGGTCACAGACAAACATACAAACATACAAACATACAAACATACACACAGAGATTACTGGAATTATAGATAGATTAGAGCTTTAGCCAAACAAAAGGTATGTTACCAATACAAGAGCAAAGTGTACACCGAATTCATGAAAAAAAAAATTTCACAACTTCATGTACATATTCTGTCATTGTTGGAATGGTATCAAAAAAGCATTACACATGTGGAGCATCAAATGCATAAACACCATCATGAAACTCACCACCTACTCCCTCTAATTGACCTCTACATGCTGTTATCTAATTGACCTCTTGGTTATCAGTTAAAATTAATTGTTGTGAAGTCATTGCCTGCTCTTGTAAAATGAATGTTCAAATTTCAACGTGAATTAAATGCATCTGCAAATACTGCCTTTCATCCGTTAATCCGCAATCCTCTCCTGCCCCAACCGGCTCGCGCTTTCATCCCCTTGTGACAACAATGACGTGCACACAGAGGTGGCTCTCAGAAATTCACACATAAATATCTAAATTAAGATGGATGTTATAACTGGTGGTGAACAGTGTAAGGGTGAAGGGAAGGGGTGAAGGGAGATACAATAAACGAGAAAGAGAGAGGGAGGAAGAGCGAGAAAGAGGGAAAATAACACAGTGGATTTACCACGAATAGAAAAAAAAGTTTATGGGAGATGCCTCACCAAAATTAATCATCAATTCCAGAGGGATCTGAAAAATTCATTCAGCTTACAAGGTGATTCAATGACCATCTGGATCATCAGCTGGGAAACCGTCCACTCTTCAATACAAACTCAAAGGTGTTGACCTTTCGAGTCTACAACCTGAAAAAGAGAGAGAACTGAGACACCTTATAGACATTGTAGCAAGAGATTTAAAAAGAAATAGTCCCGAGTGGGCTGACGGAGATCTCTTGAGGTTGTCGTTCAAACATCTGCTGATGTTGGGAGACACCCCCCCCCCCCGCCCCCCTGATCCCCTTGGGAAGCCCCCTGATATGAAATCGAAAGATCTAAGACTGGGCGATACTGCGGACATTGGGTTTCAGAGGAATCGGTTGGTAAATAAGGGAGTGGTAGGGATCATAAGTTGGGAGGGGGGGGGGGTGTAACCCCACCTGGGAGCCCCCGTGATCTGAAAAATAATCAAAGCCCGAGCGATTGTGCTGGCTACTGGCTTTTATTCATGTGTCAAGTTTCAGAACAATCAGCCGGGTGATAAGGGAGAAGTAGCAAATATAGCAAAAAGTTAAAGGAGCGACGGACAGACATCCGGACATTACGACCCATTTCATGTTAATCTCTTCCAGAAATGACCTAAAAAGAAGGATTTGTATGTGGTGATGCCAATGCAAACACATGCAGTAAATCAAAAACTGAAAACATGCGGTATGCTGTGGTATCATGAAGGTGTTCTATAAAATTTTAAAACATCTGTGGAATGATTATTATCTGAGATTTTACTTCGTTTAGGGTGAAATATAGTGAGTGCACATTTTTTTCCACTTGTGTCTTTTATTTTAAATGGAGGAACAGCTGTCATTATGTTTGCCATCAACCTGATTCAATACTGATTCCCGTTTAATAGACGAGGTTGTTAGAAAAGAGCAAAACTTCGGAATTAGTCTATAAACATTGGCAAGGAGACATTGACAATAGAAATAATGGAAAAAAGTGAAATTACATACAATATATTGTCGTGTGGACGGCTCTGTGAAGACAGGCGTCCACGGATGGAATCGAGCTTAACGAGGCGTTATCCAATTATATGGCGAAATGAAAACGTATGCCCGCTTGGAGTTTGCAAAAAAGCACCTAAATGACTCTCAGACTGTGAGAAACAAGATTTTGTGGGCTTTCATGTGTCTTTCACTGAGGAGAGGCTTCCGTCTGGCCACTCTGCCATAAATCCCAGATTGGTGGAGTGTTGCAGTGATGGTTGTCCTTCTAGAAGTTTCTCCCATCTCCACACAGGATCTCTGGAGCTCAGCCAGAGTGACCATCGGGGTCTTGGTCACCTCTCTTACCAAGGCCCTTCTCCCCCGATTGCTCAGTTTGGCCGGGCGGCCAGCTCTCGGAAGAGTCCGGGTTGCTCCAAACTTCTTCCATTTAAGAATTATGGAGGCCACTGTGCTCTTGGGAACCTTCAATGCAGCAGAGATTTTTTTTGTAGGCTTCCGCAGATCTGTGCCTCCACACAGTCCTGTCTCTGAGCTGTGCAGGCAGTTCCTTCTCCCTCATGGCTTGGTTTTTGCTCTGATATGCATTGTCAGCTGTGAGACCTTACATAGACAGGTGTGTGCCTTTCCAAATCATGTCCAATCAATCGAATTTACCACAGGTGGACTCCAATCAAGGTGCAGAAACATCTCAAAGATGATCAAGAGAAATGGGAGGCACCTGAGCTAAATTCCAAGTGTCATAGCAAAGTGTCTGAATACTTATGTAAATGTGATATTTAAGTTTTTTTATTTTTAATAAATTTGCAAAACTTTCTAAAATCCTGTTTTCTCTTTGTCATTATGGGGTATTGAGTGTAGATTGATGAGGGAAAAAATGAATTTAAACGATTTCAGCATAAGGCTGCAGCATAACAAAATGTGAAAAAAGTGAAGGGGTCTGAATACTTTCTGAATGCACTGTATGTATACAAGAGAGCATGCGGTGATGATGGGCAGCACTCTTGAAGGACTGGAGGGAGGAGAACAAGACAGACACAGGGAGTTCGTTCCATAACAGTAGTTTACTCGTACATTCCTAACTACTGTGCTTTGCCATGCATTTGTGTTCCCTAACAAAAACTCACATCTGGCACGTTCGGTTCTTGTACAGCAATGGAGTGACCTTTCTCAGGCACAATCTCTATGACTTTTAAGTGTGAGCCATCAGAGAGAGCCCCCGCAGTGAGCGCTTGAAAGCCAAGCCAGAGCTGTTCAAACGAGCATCTCTTTAATGATGCGCCCGAAGGACTCGCCGTCTCAAGCTAAAAGTAAAGGGGAAAAGTCACCGCACGCACTTTCCGCAAGTGGATTCACCTTGAGTGTGTCCACTATATGCCACTCTGTGATGATCCTTTCTCTTTGTTCATGCAGCATGTGTTAATGCACAGAAAAGTTACAAAGATCCATATTTGCCATGGCTGGTGAAAATAACTCATCTGCTTTCACTTGACCTTCTGTAAATTAGCCCAAGACCTAATGCACATACAGATTGGGCTGTGTAATATATATATATATAAGCTCAATGAATAGATATATGACTTCACTTAACACTTGATCATTGTTTTTTTTCTTGAACAAATATCTTGAAATGAAGATTTTAATGTTTTTTTGGGGCTCCTTGTACACTGCTCGATTGCCCCCACCCCTCCAAAAAACACTGATGGGATTACGTTATTATCACGTGACCCACCACGTTATTATCACGTGACCCACCACGTCATCTTCAGAACACTTTTGCTTCCGGGGAGGAAGAGGAGAGAAGTGGGGCCTACATATATGCTTTATACACAGAAACACCGTAATCGCGTCATCGAACAAAAAAATTGAAGCGATTGAAAGCCAACGCGATCCTCCCGAGGATTAGAGATCATTTTAATCGAATGGAAAATAAGAAAAAAAGGATATAAAATGCACTGTTGCCCTGGCGGTTGTACAGTTACGTTCAATCAGTGTTAATTAACCTAATGTGCATCACTCACTCACTCCATTTACAGAGTGAGGATGGTCCCATCCAGTATGAGTATCATATGGCATTTTGACCTAAAATAGTTGGTTTCCCAATTCAGTGAGGTACCATGCAATTGCTGTCCACCTTAAGATGACATTTGACCTTTGATCTCAAAATCAATAGGCTTTTCAGTTGTGACTACCTCTACAACTTGCTAAAGTTTTATTATAATAGGTTTGGAATTATGACCTGTACGCGATTGACAAACAAACAGATAGGCAGACAAGCAGACAGAATTTAAAAAAATTCTACCGGCTGGATCTGGATCCGAATCGTCACCAAAATCGAATCTGTTTGTGCTGGTCACACACCCAACGGGTCCACCAAGTTTCATCCAAATCCGTCCACAACTTCTTGAGATATCCCGCAATGTATAGTTTTTGGCCCTATCTTCCAATGGTGAAGAATCACTTGATGAATTAAATAATTCTCATATCCGAATCCATATTCAGATCTTCACTAAAATCGAATTTGTTTGTGGTTGTCACACACCCAACGGGTCCACCAAGTTTCATCCAAATCCGTCCACAACTTCTTGAGATATCCCGCAATGTAAAGTTTTGGCCGTATCTTCCAATGGTGAAGAATCACTTGATTAATTAAATAATTCTCATATCCGAATCCATATTCAGATCTTCACCAAAATCGAATCTGTTTGTCCTTTTCATGACACCCAACCTGTCCACCAAGTTTCGTCCAAATCCGTCCACAACTTCTTGAGATATCCTGCTATGTATCATGTTTGGCCCCATCTTCCAATGGTGAAGAATCACTTTAAAATTCTAGTAGCCGAATCCGAATCTTCACCAATATCTAATCATTTCGTCCTTGTCACACACGCTACATCTCTGCCAAATTTTGTCCGAATCAGTCCATTACTTTTTGAGATATTTTGTTCACAAACGGACAGACAAACAAACAGACAGACAGACATACACATCTGTCTGTTTGTCTGTCAGACATCTGTCTGTCTGTCTGTTTGTTTGTCTGTCCGTTTGTGAACAAGATATCTCAAAAGTGAGACAGGGGTGAAAACATAACCTCCATCCACCTTCGGTGGCGGAGGTAATAAATTGTGATTTATACGAAGTTACTTGAGTAAAATAAAGCCCTGTCTAATAAACTCACAATTCTAATCAGAATTTAGCTCAGTGTCCAATTTCTGTGGTTTTAAATGGAGGAGGTAATTTGTGTCTGTTTAGAATCGCAGGATGCACAATAGGCCTGGCAAAATAGCCCAAAGGATTGTGGACCAATCACTGAGCTGTCTAGTCTGACTTTGAATGAATCCAGTATCAACCTTCACCCTGGTGCTTCCCAGGAATGGCAATCCATCAATACAGTATTATCTTATCCGAGATAAGAACTTCTCGAGATAAGATAAGAGTATCGGAACTTATCCGAGAGCCCATCATTGTTTCAGCACATACCATCTGTAAGGTATTGTTACGGGGTCCTCCCCTATCCCCTGGTCTCGGTAAACCTCCGAACCCCGAGAGTGTCCCCGGCAGAAAGATATGTTATCCTTGGTTGAAATTAATCAATAATGAAACCACACCAAGGGTGATGAACAAACAATAATCTATCTATAATTCCAGTAATCTCTGTGTGTGTGTGTGTCTGTGACCGCTGTTTCTCGACAACCACGGGTCCGATATACTTGAAACTTGCCAGGTATATTGCTGGGGACCTGAGGATGTGCCTTTTCAAGGTTTCATATTAATCGGAGAAGTAGTTACCGAGCTATGTCCAAAAAACGATTCAACCAATCAGAGAGCAGCGAGCTATCACGTGTGCCGAACGTGGCGAACAGACTCTGCCTCGGACGGCACATTTGAGAGCGTATTCATTTATTTCACGTTGGCAAACTATGTTGCGTTCGCTTTGGACCAAACCATTTCATGTAAATAGAGGGGGGGGGGGGATTGTCACCGTACTCGCAAGCCGTTCGCTTTGGACCAAACCATTTCATGTAAATAGAGGGGGGGGATTGGCACCGTACTCGCAAGCCGTTCGCTTTGGACCAAACCATTTCATGTAAATAGAGGGGGGGGATTGTCACCGTACTCGCAAGCCGTTCGCTTTGGCTTTGCGAATGGACCAAACCATTTCATGTAAATAGAGGGGGGGGATATAATTTTAGATATATATATAGTACGGGCATGCCCTAGTATATTATAAATCACACAAAAAGAGCCATATGTCTCTGTACCCCTCCAAGGCGAAGTCGACTCGCTCCAGCGATGGTTGGATCAATGGCCGATCACAATCAATTGAGGCGTGGACGATCGAAGCAACCCACAGGTCACATGGTCCAACACCCCACACAATAGAGGTGGAATGAGAAACCTCCCAAAGACGCGCTCCGACGTACACATTTGCGGTTCAATCAGCAAGTCTCCATATGATCCTCAAAAGCCACTTTCTTGCACAGCCGTCCCTGGCAACCCACCGGGGAATAATGCCCGGCCGACGCGACAAAAACCTGTTCACTGCAGGTTGCGCGCGTGGTGAAGATGGCGGATGGCTTTCACTCGAACCGGAGCTTTGAGGCAAGGATACTCCGGACCTCAATGAGGATACCCGACTACACAGGCTCCACAGCACTCCGGCGATATCTCCTATCGCACGAACTTCCTTTCAAGGACGCAAGGTTCACTCGCACTGTACGCTCGACCGCTCGGTCCGGAACCTCAACAAAAACGTATTTTCACGATCTCCTCCCGCCTCTTCTCCTTCGCTCCCCTTCTCTTCCGGGTCACGATCCGGATTTCCGGCCACATTTTACCAGGAGCGCTTTTAAACCTTTTAACCACAATAACCCTTACTGAGAACCAACAATAATAATAATACCCACAATAATGAGGGCCGAATCCGTAACAGTATCTTGACAGACTACGATCGATTGTTGCACACGTTTATTGACTCTGCAGATACAGGCCAGATTCACCCCAGTGCCGTAACTTCCGGAAACGGAAATAAACCTTCGGTCACAGTGTCCGGATAAAACGGGGAATATTTGCACCTTCATACATGACACAATCCATGATGTGTATGGCAACATCATCAAATTAGCTCCCTGAACATGAAGGACTTGACACAATTTCCACTCCATTCCAAGTTGTCCCCTGATTCTTTACTGCACCTCACCTTCTTTCCTTTTTCAACCTATAATTGTTGAAGCGGAAAATTAAGCATTTCATCTTTTTCTAATTTTGGCCTTATTGCTAAATTTTGAAATAAAAGAGTGATTAAGCCTAATCACTAAAATATTGTCGCATCGACAGGTCTGCTAACGTGGGCCTGCTGTGCTGAAGCGATGCGCTTAATGAATGGCCAAATTAAAGGGAATGATGCTTGAGCGGTTAGTGTAATATCTAAATCCGGCCGTTTTCTTAAAGTGATGGTTTAAGAAGTTATATCGACTGCTGGGATTAACCAGACCAGGCAGAAACGGTTTGGGCAAACACGAGAATAATGGCGGGTTATCAGGCGACGTGTACTTAAGGAATAATAGGTTGTTAAAAGGAGATGAAGGGCATCACAAATGGAGAATCCAGAGGCGAAAGGCAGACCATAGCAACGAACAAATGTTAACAAATAAAGGCAAACTGTAAAATGAAAAGCACTTCAATAAAGAACATATGGCACTACATGGATTCAGCCGCTCATGAACAAAGGGGAGAAACCAGGCAAGGTCTTGAAGGATACAGGTGGGCAGAGCTCCAAAATGAAGCATTGGGAAGGACTGCAGGGTAGCCACGTAGATGCCACGGACCCCAACAAAAGTGCAAGCATCCCTGGGTCTGATCATCTCGACTCACACCACGACTGCGATTCACTCAGCTTCCAAGAGAGCGAGAGGATCACAGTGAAGTGCAGGAGACAAGAGTGGGAAGAGAACAAGGGGGAAACGAGAGAATGAACGAGTCAGTGTACTGCCTTTCAAAACCTTCTTGATGGACACGCTTTACCCTTTCAAACGTTATTTGCTCAACCCAATGAAGTGGCACGTCGCCGCCACCGGAGTGACATCATGTCGATGGGGTGTCGCCACCGACATCACCCAATCCACCGATGCGACATTGTGGTGCACCAATGGCATCGTGCCCTCAGGAGTCTTTCTGATGGCTGGCACCATGCCGGATGCCTTGTACCAATGAACGTGGGCCGTGAGGGGGGTTTATCAGCCCAACACAAACCAAGACAAGTCCAACCAAGGTCATCCTTTCCTTACCTTGGTGCCTTGTCTGGCTTTGCCGGAAATTAATGAAAGAATTTTATTGGATTAATACATTTTATTGACTCCTCGACCCTTTTCAGGCCATGAGAGCATTACATCTGGATACAGATAATCAGATATAATGTATATTTAAGCACAACTCAGCATACAAAATTCCTCCATGACAACATTAACAAGCTGACCAACATTACTCACATTTAAGCTCGTTCATTTTACGCACCGAGGGATTTTCCCAATAATGACGTCTCATACACTTCTCATGAGCTTCATTGAACGCCGGACAGACAAGAACATCATGAAATTCGTCACCAGTAGCATTAGCTTTGCATAATGGGCATTACTGTTAAAAAGTATCTTCCGAATAACGACACTGAAAAACAGGAAGAATATGGTTGCCGCAGCGAAATTTATACATATTAACTCTGAGGACTGGAGATAGTTGCAGTAAATAAGGTTCAAAGTAAAGCTTGTTCTTAAATAAACTGTACTTTGAGCACAGTGGTTACTGTTAACTTGATCATGCCAAATCTGCACACTCATGTCAATAATTTTGTGTTTGATGCGAGACGTAAACCATGGTTTATCAAAGTCAGAGATATCATCCGATATATTGAGATACCGAGAGCACACATACAAATTAAACTTTCCAATCTAATCCCTATGTGTACTATACCCTCATGGCATATACTGTACAAGAACAGGGCCAACTTAATTCTAACAGGTCCCTAGTTACAAGAAAATGCTCGAACCTACCCGAACGCATACTCCACACTAATGTAACATTCTACCTAATTCGTAGCCCCTACAACATAACAACACTTAGCCATGTGAGCATACAACCATGTGAACTTAGTCATGTGAACCTAGGCATGTGAGCATACATGTGAGCAACACTTAGCCATGTGAACTTAGCCATGTGAGCATACAACCATGTGAAGTTAGCCATGTGAACTTAGCCATGTGACCATACATGTGAGCAACACTTAGCCATGTGAACTTAGCCATGTGAGCATACAACCATGTGAACTTAGCCATGTGAGCATACATGTGAGCAACACTTAGCCATGTGAACGTAGCCATGTGAGCATACAACCATGTGAACTTAGCCATGTGAACTTAGCCATGTGAGCATACATGTGAGCAACACTTAGCCATGTGAACTTAGCCATGTGAGCATACAACCATGTGAAGTTAGCCATGTGAACTTAGCCATGTGACCATACATGTGAGCAACACTTAGCCATGTGAACTTAGCCATGTGAGCATACAACCATGTGAACTTAGCCATGTGAACTTAGCCATGTGAGCATACATGTGAGCAACACTTAGCCATGTGAACTTAGCCATGTGAGCATACAACCATGTGAACTTAGCCATGTGAACTTAGCCATGTGAGCATACAACCATGTGAACTTAGCCATGTGAGCATACAACCATGTGAACTTAGTCATGTGAGCATACAACCATGTGAACTTAGCCATGTGAGCATACATGTAAGCAACACTTAGCCATGTGAGCATACAACCATGTGAGCAATATAATAGTTAGGTTTATCTGCTTTAATGGGAAATAATTTCCTCAGCATCATTATGTCGATTTACCATCACATATGCAGAGCATTGCAGTTGCCGAAGCAGTTACTTGGGTACAATCCTGGCAGGATCGCCATTCCGACTCAGGAAAATAACTTCAGAAAAAGTATAAATATTTTATACCTTAACTGAAGGAACTATTATTACCTCGACCACCGTAGGTGGACGGAGATGATGTTTTCACCCATGTTTGTTTGTTTGTCTGTGAGCAGGACATCTCAAAAGATTATGGACGGATTTGGACGAAACTTGGTG